>NC_057795.1:428443075-428743075 GCF_018294505.1 Triticum aestivum | reverse complement strand
GGCAATGTTGAACTCCCGGCGACGGCGGAGCTTCGGGAGGCGATGGGAGGCGCGATCTCGGGGCTCCGGCGGCGGGGCGAACCTGCGGGGAAGAGAGAGAGGAAGGGAGGAGGCGTGGCGGTGGGGCTCGCCTGGG
The DNA here is from genome assembly GCF_018294505.1 of Triticum aestivum. Lineage (NCBI taxonomy): Eukaryota > Viridiplantae > Streptophyta > Magnoliopsida > Poales > Poaceae > Triticum > Triticum aestivum. The sequence goes on along the minus strand of NC_057795.1, from coordinate 428,742,939 downwards.
AGGTGCGGAAGCTGGCGACGAACAGCGAGGCGCGGAGCGGGGGCAGAGCGGGCGAGCGCCTCGGCGGCGGGGCGACGCGAGCGCCTGCGAGTGCGGCATCTGGGCTTCGAGGCCCAGATGTGGCCCGGGGTGGGCCCGATCTGGGCCGGGAGGGCCACGGCGGCGGGAGTGGAGGCAGGGGGCGCGTGGAGACGCGGGGTTGGACGAAGCGGCAGCTGGCGGCGGCGCGCCCATTGGCAACTCGCCAAGTGGCGGATCTGGAGCGGGGCGGCGCGAAAATGAAGGTGGGAGGCAGCGGCTGCAGGTTGGAGGGGCGCGGAAACCAAGGAGGGAGGTAGGTGGAGGCTAAAAATGGCAAGAGGGTGTGATTAAATAGGAAAGGGGGCTAGGGTTAGTGGATTAGCTCCATTTCGGAGCCATTCGATCGCCATCGGACGGTCCGGCGCGGAGGGGGGGGTAAGTAGTTGGGCCTAGTGGGCTGTGAAGAGAGAGTTGGGCTGAGAGAAGAGGGGAGAAATGCAGACCGGCAACTGTTTCCGGATACCAAAAACGTCCGACGAAGGTACCGGCAACAGTACCGCTATAAGTTTAACGGTAGGGCTATCAAACGAGCTCCGAAAGCGACGAAACTTGACAGGCGCTCTGTCTACACTATAATAAGACCGCACGCCAAGTATCACCCCATTCCGAGAACAATTTTATGCCACTTATAAAATAACATCTCGGAGGTGCCGCGGGCGCGTGCGAGTGTGGTTGGGCTCAGAATGGACAACGGAGAGAACCGGGGGAACCCGAACGGATGCAAGTTTTGAAAAACATGCACATGAAATGCAGATGATGACATGGCAAAATGCAACACGCAAGCAAATTACATGGCAACGATGGCGAATAACTGGAAGACACCTGGCGCATCGAATCCAGGGCGTTACAACTCTCCTCCACTAACAAGAGATCTCGTCCCGAGATCTTAGGACTGAGACGGAAGGGAAAAGGGATGAGGTGAAACAAGAACTCAAGAGAATAAGCAAAGAATCGAGAGCACTCGAGAAGAAGAGAGGATCGACGAGAATGACGAGAATCGAAAGCTCATGGAATCAGGTAGACTCTGAAACCACTCCGGTTGGAACGAGATAAGAAACGAATAAGACTGAAAGGATTTAGGCAGCACTCCGACTGAAAATGGAAGGAAAAAACATCAACTTCCCAAGATGGGATGGCACTTGATGAGATGAACAACGCAATGCTTCCGTACGAATTGAAAGAATGGAATGAAAAGAATGGAGAAGAAAATTACAACTTGTGCCACGAATGAAATTGAAAGGATCTTTAGAAGGAAGGTTTAAACGGAGTTGTTGAGAAAATCAACAACGAAAAGAATAAGCTTGTTGTGGTCTTATAGGTAACATCTCAAGATCATAAGGTGATAACCGGCCACAAACGGGAATGATTAAATAGCTGAGAAGAACAAAGAAATGCAAAAGTCCTCTTCAAAAGAATATGGAGAATTAATTACACTTCGAGATGCAAGAAGAAAAGATACTTGAACTCCACCAACAAGACCTTGATGAACTCTTGAAGAATGAATTATGTCATGAAGAACCACCATGAAGATCTCCGGTAAACAAAAGGACAATGAGATAGAATTCAAGGATGGAAAGAATAAGATTAAGGCCTTGTGATGATTCAGATGGAGCTTCGCGATGAAACCAACGAGAAGCTTGGAACTCCGGAAAAGAAAAGATGAATGACTTAGATCAGAGAAAATCAGTCATCACGAACAATCTCCAAAGAAAGAATTAATCAACTTGACATCGACGAAATGAGAATAAGAATTATGTTATGCTTATCCTCCACCAATTAAATTGATGAGAAGCAATGGATTTGCATACTACATATTCACATTGGGAAAAGATTAAGGGGAGATATAGCACCATAACTTGAGAAAGTCTTCATGAACCACCAGTAGGATTGGAAAGAACGAATGAATTAAAATGATAATCAAGGAAAAAGAATCTTGAACGAACCACCGTAAGAATTCGAAAATGACTGATGAAAGAGAAAGAATCACCAGGAAGAATTAGCAGAACAAATATGCTTGAGGGGATTTAGATGCAAAAGAATAAGGAGATCATGAGCTCATTAAAGAACACTTGAATGAAGCACCGTGATAATTGGATAATGGTAACTGAAATGTGAGGACGAAGAATTCTTCTGGGATGATGGCCTCCGGTGAAAAGGAATGGAAAAACAACTCCTGACATACTCCGAATGGTTGAGAAAAGGAATCTCTGACAAACGAAATAATTCGAGAGGATAACCAGAAGCTAGAACCACGAATCTTCGGGAGAACAGGCAAGATTGAAAGGAAAAACTCTTCTTCGGTCTTCAAATGACGACGAGAAACACCACCAAAATTACTAAGATACTCCGGTAGAATGAAAAGCGAAGATGTTGAGCTAACAATGAAAAGAATTTGAAAACGATCTTGGGGAAGGCATGTGACTGATGGAATCCATTCTTACATCACACTTGAAAAGAATTTGGGAATAACTCCGGGAAATTAGAAGAGTCAGGTAAGATCCTGGGAAAAGACCTGTGGGTTAGGGCCCTCTAAAAGGAAACACCATTGAAAAAGGATGTTGAACAGATAGATGACGCACCGGAACAATTGAAATATTTGAATGAGGTGCCAACCTCGAATTAGTTCGAACACAGACGAATCTCCTGAGATGTCTTTATTACTCCGGAAGGATAAACTGGCGAGAGGCAAACGAGCAGGGAAAACACTTGATCCAAGGAAAATAATTTGATCAACCGAAAAAAAACCTTGAATTGAATCCACCAGAAAAGAGTTGAAGAATGTCCACCGAGACGAGAATTCACCCATTGAAATAATTGAGGGAAGACTGAAGAGGCTCTGTATGAATGAAAATTGATGGTCGAATGAGACTCAAACTCCAGGAAGAAAAAGGGTGGGAGGGCGGGAAAAACAAAGGCACCTGGAGAGGAGAATCGACGAATAACTTGAAGAGAAAACACCGGTTGAAAGAAAGCAAAGGCTTCGCACGAGTAGGATGGATACTCGATTACGGACTCCGGTTCTGAGAAGAAAAAGGGTGGGCGGGTGGGAAAAGAAAACAACTGAGTATTGAACTTGGCAAAGATGAAGAGGCTCGAGTCAAGTTGACGAGGAATGCACCGGATGAAAAGAGCTGAGAACCAATGATCGGAAAACCAACTGCGTGAACCTAAAGAAAATTTTGAATGGGAAGAGGAGTAATTCAAAACACCTACGTCAAGATTCCTCACCAGAGCGACGAAGGGGCTAAGGAGTAAAAAGAATTCCTACTCTCCGATATAACTAGACTGTGAAAACAGTTTTCTTCTAGACTCAACAACGGCCAAACTACACGATCAAACAAGGGGGCTCCTAGGGTCGGTCGAGGCTCTGATACCAACTTGTCATGCCCAAGATGCGACCATATCCTAAAGGAACTCGAAGGTCCCACCAAGGATAGAAGCGCATCTTGAAGACGCTTTTGCAAGGTGGATATCATTACATCAACATTACATAATAGATGGGGATACATAAAAAAGGCATACAATGCCACATGAATACAACATACTCTTACATAGGAGCACCATCCAACTATGGATGAAACACAAACAAAAACTCAAACAACATCCACCCTGCTAGCCCAGGCTGCCGACCTGGAACATATCCCCTGATCAAAGAAGAAGCAGAAGAGGAACTCCAAAACAAGCAAACATCGCTCGTGTCTTGGTCATTGCATAACCTGCACCTGCAACTATTGTTGTAGTAATCTGTGAGCCACGAGGACTCAGCAATCCCATTACCATGGGTATCAAGACTAGCAAAGCTTAATGGGAAAGGAAGGGGTAAAGTGGTGAGGTTGCATCAGCGACTAAGCAAGTATGGTGGCTAACATACGCAAATAAGAGCAAGAAGAGAAGCAAACAGAACGGTCGTGAAGCTAGCAATGATCAAGAAGTGATCCTGAACTCCTACTTACGTCAAACATAACCCAAAACCGTGTTCACTTGCCGGACTCCACCGAGAAGAGACCATCACGGCTACACACGTGGTTGATGCGTTTTAATTCGGATCTAGTGTCAAGTTATCTACTACCGGACATTAACAAATTCCCATCTGCCACATAACCGCGGGCACGGCTCTCGAAAGTTTATACCCTGCAGGAGTGTCCCAACTTAGCCCATGATAAGCTCTTGCGATCAACGAAGGATATTCCTTCTCCCAGGAAGACCCGATCAGTCTCGGAATCCCGGTTTACAAGACATTTCGACAATGGTAAAACAAGACCAGCAAAGCCGCCCGATGTGCCGACAATCCCGATAGGAGCTGCACATATCTCGTTCTCAGGGCAACACCGGATGAGACATCCTACGAGTAAAACCAGACCTCGAGTTTCCCTGAGGGGGCCCCGCAGTCTGCTCGGTTCGGACTAGCACTTAGAGAAGCACTGTCCCAGGGGGGCTAAAATAAAGATGACCCTCGGGCTCTGGAAACCGAAGGGAAAAAGGGCTAGGTGAGGCAAATGGTAAAACCAAGGTTGGGCCTTGCTGGAGGAGTTTTATTCAAAGCAAACTGTCAAGGGGGTCCCATAAATCACCCAACCGTGCAAGGAATGCAAAATCCAGGAACATAACACCGGTATGATGGAAACTAGGGTGGCAAGAGTGGAACAAAACACCAGGCATAAGGCCGAGTCTTCCACCCTTTACCAAGTATATAGATGCATTAATTAAATAAGAGATATTGTGATATCCCAACATAAACCTGTCCGTCATGGGGCAATCTTCAACTTCACCTGCAACTAACAATGCTATAAGAGGGGCTGAGCAAAAGCGGTAACATAGTCAAGCAATGGTTTGCTAGGAAGGGTGACAAGGTTAGAGGCTGACATGGCAAATTGAGAGGCTTGAAGAGCAAATGATATGTAGCGCAACATAGCGATAGAACGAAGCAACTAGCATAGCAATGATAGTAATAAGATCCAAGGTGACGGTCATCTTGCCTGAAATCCTGCAAGGAAGAAGAACGAGTCCATGAAGAAGATGAAGCCACGAAGACGAACCAAGCGTAGACGAACGAATCCTCACAATCGCAACGAAACAGGAACTATCGAGAAGAAGCACACAACGTAGTAAACACACCACACATGAACAAGGCATGTTGCTCAACCAATCATGATGCAATACAAGACTACATGAAGCTACTCATGGGAAGAGATGATGCAAACAAGAGCAACACATCAAAGCAAGTTTAAATGAGGCCGGGAACAACATATAACAATTCTGATAAGTCCTCATATGCAAATTTAGAAGTTGGTCCAGATCTCAACAAACATTAAGTTGAAGTTGTTAAACAGCAAGTTAAAGAGCACCAAGAGGATCTACACGAAATTCTAGTCAAGTTACATATAAAGTTCATTTAGTTCAGAGCTACGGCCTAGAAGATATGAGCAAAACAAGTTAAACATGACATTGATGCAAAATGCATTCAAACATCAAGCAAACACCTCAAACAAGGGTGCAACATGATAATATGAAGCTACATGCAATTCTAAGGAAGTTTCATATAGAGCACACTCAAAACGGAGCAACGGTTGATCACACACACTATACAAGTTTAAAGGACAAGCTGTCCAAAACAACAACTAGGCATCTAGCAAGCATCAAAATAACATGCTACAGCATCCAAAAATGAAAACAGAAGGCATGGACCTGAATTACAGGTAAAGCATGACAAAACATGAACACTGAGCTATCTGCAGAAACTACTAGAACAAGCTCAAAAGGACATGGCAAGATTGCAAATAATAACAGGTTCACAGACTTGGCAGAATTCACAGGACTTGGCAGAATTAACATCAGGTTGCAGTGTTTAGAGCTATCAAACGACATGCTATGGGAAGTTATCATGGCAAAGAAAAGCATGGAATGAATATAATAATTGCATAGAACAAAAGTCCCTTACTTACCATGAGCCAAAAAAGCACACAAAATATGATGGCACCCATGTAAACATGTTAAGTTGTATGACAGATTCAGACATGGCAGGAACAACAATAAGTAGGCATGTTGGTGAGCTTGTACCACTCACCGCATAGCTATACATGGCATCACAAGGTAACCAACAGTAAGATTACATATTTATGAAGCTAAGAATGGCAATAACAAGTTCATAGGGTGAATGGATCACTAGCAAAACACATGGCAAAACTGAACTTAATGTTAAGATGCTGACAGCAACATTATTTAGCAACTAGAGAGCAAGATTACAACAAGCTACACAAGGCTATAAATGCAACTAGGGGCATGGATGTATAGAGCATGACATTTATATCAAATCATCCTTAGTGAGCATCTCCAGATTATGCATAGAATGACTTGTAGCACCAGGTGTACATAGCATCACGATATAGCAGATTCAGTCTAGCAAAATAGCAACAGCAAGTACCCTACTTCACGAGCGCGATGCACTCATTAAAAGACCCAAACAAATACATGGATTGCACCACTGTAAAGATGGCATGATGTAGAACAAAAGACATGTAGAGCTCATGCTCATAGGATGCACGCATCAAATGCAACAAAAATGACAAATCATCAAGTTCTGATAACAGACAGCAGTCAACATCATATAGCACTCTTGCAACGATGATTAGGGCATGAATATGAACTCAAATAAGCATGACCCAATGGAATGAAATGAATAGAATCTCATTATGAACATTTTGATATATTATACACTCCAAACAGACATACATGCACAAAGTTACGACTCTCACAAAATGCCTATATGATGCTATTTTATCAGGGACTTAGCCAATTCCAGGAAAAAACATATGAGCGCGAGATAACTAAAGTGCTCACGGGCGGGGATCTAGGTTCGCTCACCAAATGGGCTAGGCCCAGGAAGGAGGAGGCTGCAGCGGGCCTCGAGTGAGGCTGTGGCCCACTAGACGCGAGGGGCCGGCCTAGGAGGGGCGCTGGGGCGTTGCCTCCTCAACCCCGAGCGGGATCAGAGGCGGCGGCGGCCTTCTCCGGCAAGGGAGCTCTGGCGAGGCAAGGCGAGGCGGGAGGGGTTCCGGCCAGATCTGGGCGGATCGGGTCAGTCCGGACCCGTTCCCGATGGCGGCGAGGTCGGGCGGCGACGTTGAACTCCGGGCGGCGGTGGAGCTTCGGGAGGCGATGGGAGGCACAAGCTCGGGGCTCCGGCGGCGGGTCGAACCTGCGGGGAAGAGAGAGAGGAAGGGAGGAGGCATGGCGGCGGGGCTCGCCTGGGAGGCACGGAAGCCGGCGACGGACAACAAGGTGTGGAGCGGGGGCACGGCAAGGTCAGGGCGGAGCGGGCGAGTGCCTCAGCGGCGGGGCGATGCGTGCGCAGCGTCCGGGCTTCGAGGCCCAGATGCGGCCCGGGGCAGGCCCGATCTGGGCCGGGAGGGCCGTGGAGGGAGTGGAGGCAGGGGGCGCGTGGCGGCATGGGGTTGGACGAAGCGGCGGTTGGCGGCGGCGCGCCCATTGGCAACTCGCCAAGTGGCGGATCTGGAGCGGGGCGGCGCGGAAATGAAGGTGGGAGCGGCGACTGTAGGTTGGAGGGGCGCGGAAACCAAGTAGGGAGGTAGGTGGAGGCTAAAAATGGCAAGAGGGTGTGATTAAATAGGAAAGGGGGCTAGGGTTAGTGGATTAGCTCCGTGTCGGAGCCGTTCGATCGCCATCGGACGGTCCGGAGCAGAGGGGGGTAGGTAGTTGGGCCTAGTGGGATGTGAAGAGAGGGTTGGGCTGAGAGAAGAGGGGAGAAATGCAGCCCGGCAACTGTTTCCGGATACCGAAAACGTCCGACGAAGGTTCCGGCAACGGTACCGCTATAAGTTTAACGGTAGGGCTACCAAACGAGCTCCGAAAGCGACGAAACTTGACAGGCGCTCTGTCTACACTATAATAAGACCGCACGCCAAGTATCACCCCATTCCGAGAATATTTTTATGCCACTTATAAAATAATATCTCGGAGGTGCCGCGGGCGCGTGCGAGTGTGGTTGGGCTCAGAATGGACAACGGAGTGAACCGGGGGAACCCGAACGGATGCAAGTTTTGAAAAACATGCAAATGAAATGCAGATGATGACATGGCAAAATGCAACACGCAAGCAAATGACATGGCAACGACGGTGAATAACTGGAAGACACCTGGCGCATCGAATCCGGGCGTTGCAATGATTCCCCCACAAGTCGGGATGAGGCTCCGGACGAAAAAAAATAAAAAAAATAAAAAAAGAGAGAAAGGCCAAAAAAAAGAGAAGGCCCAAAAAATGAGAGAAAAAGAGAGAAGGGGCAATGTTACTATCCTTTTAGCACACTTGTGCTTGAAACTAGCACCTTGTTCTTCATGTAGTGAGTCTCATATATTGTGCTTCAAAGTTGCACCTTGTTCTTCATGCAGTGAGTCTCATAAGTTGTCTTTTTTATACTAGTGGGAATTTTTCATTATAGAACTTGGCTTGTATATTCCTACGATAGGATTCCTCAAATGCCCTAGGTCTTCGTGAGCAAGCAAGTTGGATGCACACCCACTAGTTTTCTTTTGTTGAGCATTCATAGCTCTAGTGCATCTGTTGCATGGCAATCCCTACTCCTCATGTTGACATCAATTGATGGGCATCTCCATAGCCCGTTGATTATCCTCGTGAGACTTTCTCCTTTTTTGTCTTCTCCACACAATCCCCATCATCATATTCTATTCCACCCATAGTGCTATATCCATGGCTCGCGCTCATGTATTGCGTGAAGGTTGAAAAAGTTTGAGATTATTTGAGTATGAAACAATTGCTTGGCTTGTCATCGGGGGTATAGAAGTTGGGAACATCTTTGTGTGACGAAAATGAAGCATAGCCTAACTATATGATTTTGTAGGGATGAACTTTCTTTTGCCATGTTATTTTGAGAAGACATGATTGCTTTGATTAGCATGCTTGAAGTATTATTATTTTTGTGTCAATATGAACTTTTGTCTTGAATCTTTCAGATCTGAATATTCATATCACAATTAAGAAGATTTATATTGAAATTATGCCAAAGTATCACTCCGCATCAAAAATTCTTTTTTATCATTTACCTACTCGAGGACGAGTAGGAATTAAGCTTGGGGATGCTTGATACGTCTCCAACATATCTATAATTTTTGCTTGCTCCATGATACTTTATCTACTGTTTTAGGCAATATTGGGCTTTATTATCCACTTTTATATTATTTTTGGGACTAACCTATTAACCGGAGGCCCATCCCAGATTTGCTATTTTATGCCTATTTCAGTGTTTCGAGGAAAAGGAATATCAGACGGAGTCAAAACGGAACGAAATCAACTGGAGAAGTTATTTTTGGAAGGAAAGCAACCTGATGGACTTGGAGTGCACATCAGGGGAGTCCCGGGCTACCCACGAGGGTGGGGGGCGCCCCCCTGGGTGCGCCCCCTGCCTCGTGAGCATCCCGGAGGTCCACCGACATACCCCCTTCACCCATATATACCTACGTACCCTAAAACTTCCAGAACAGAAGATAGATCGGGAGTTCCACCACCGCAAGCCTCTGTAGCCACCAAAACCAATCGGGACCCTGTTCCGGCACCCTGCCGGAGGGGGATCCCATCACCGGAGGCCATCTTCATCATCCCAGTGCTATCCATGACGAGGAGGGAGTAGTTCACCCTCGGGGCTGAGGGTATGTTCCAGTAGCTATGTGTTTGATCTCTCTCTCTCTCTCTCGTGTTCTCTCTCGTGTTCATCTATGGCACGATCTTGATGTATCCCGAGCTTTGCTATTGTAGTTGGATCTTATGATGTTTCTCCCCCTCTACTCTCTTGTGATGAATTGAGTTTCCCCTTTGAAGTTATCTTATCGGATTGAGTCTTTATGAGAACACTTGATGTATGTCTTGTCGTGATTATCTGTGGTGACAATGGGATATCATGTGCCACTTGATGTATGTTTTGGTGACCAACTTGCGGGTTCCACCCATGAACCTATGCATAGGGGTTGGCACACGTTCTTGACTCTCCGGTAGTAGCTTTGGGGCACTCTTTGAAGTACTTTTATGTTGGTTGGATGAATCTAAGATTGTGTGATGCATATCGTATAATCATGCCCACGGATACTTGAGGTGACAATGGAGTATCTAGGTGACATTAGAGTTTTGGTTGATTTGTGTCTTAAGGTGTTATTCTAGTACGAACTCTTGTATAGATCGATCCGACAGAATAACTTTGAGGTGGTTTCGTACCCTACCATAATCTCTACGTTTGTTCTCCGCTATTAGTGGCTTTGGAGTGACTCTTCGTTGCATGTTGAGGGCTTGTCATATGTTCTATCTATGTTATTATTATTGAGAGAACTTGCACTAGTGAAAGTATGAACCCTAGGCCTTGTTTCCTATCATTGCAATACCGTTTACGCTCACTTTTATCGCTCGCTACCTTGCTGTTTTTATTATTTCAGATTAGAAAAACCCATATCTACTATCTATTTTGCACTTGTATCACCATCACTTCGCCGAACTAGTGCACCTATACAATTTACCATTGTATTGGGTGTGTTGGGGACACAAGAGACTCTTTGTTATTTGGTTGCAGGGTTGTTTGAGAGAGACAATCTTCATGCTACGCCTCCTATGATTGATAAACCTTAGGTCATCCACTTGAGGGCAATGTTTACCCAGGTTCGGGCCCTCTCAATGGAGGTAATACCCTACTTCCTGCTTGATTCATCTTGATGATATGGGTATTACAAGAGTTGATCTACCACGAGATCGTAGAGGCTAAACCCTAGAAGCTAGCCTATGATTATGATCGTTGTTGTCCTAGGACTAAACCCTCCGGTTTATATAGACACCAGAGGGGGCTAGGGTTACACAGAGTCGGTTATGGAGAAGGAGATCTACATATCCGAATTGCCAAGCTTGCCTTCCACACAAAGGAGAGTTCCACCCGGACATGGGACGAAGTCTTCAGTCTTGTATCTTCATAGTCCAACAGTCCAGCACAAGTACATAGTCCGGCTGTCCGAGGACCCCCTAATCCAGGACTCCCTCATTCATGCATGCCCAAGGACTTCGCTAGGGAGACCCCCATGCTGCCCCTGTTCTTTGTCATCGCAATGGATGTGCTCACTTCTATGATCGTCAAGGCGCAAAACCTTGGGGCCAACAGTTCCATGATTAGCTATACACCTTTGCAAAGACTGTCAGTATACGCGCATGATGTGGTTTTGTTTGTTAAGCCATCTTTCTCGGACATATGTTCTGTGAGAGAATTGCTCAGCATCTTCGGATCGACGTCAGGTCTATGTGTGAACTATGCCAAATCTTTGGCCATCATGATCCGGGCGGAGGAAAATGATGCTCTGATGGTCGCCTCTACCCCTCTGTGGCATATGGAGTGTTTTCCCTACAAATATCTTGGCCTCCAGCTATAGATCAAGCAAGTCACAAGATCTCAATGGTAGCCTATTATTGATGAGGTGCCCAATTTTCTCCCGGGTTGGCAGATGGGCTTAGTGACATGTGTTGGCAGATGAATCCTTGCAGACTCTCTAGTTAGGGTGAGGCCTACCCACCTTGTGTTGGTCAAAGATACCCCAAAATGGACCCTAGAGAGAGTGAAAACGGATGTAGGGCATTCTTTTGGGATGCAGCAGAGGAGATACATGGCGGCAAGTGTCTCATGTCTTGGCAGGAAGTTTGTCGACCCAAGCATCTTGCAGTCTTGGGCATGTTTGATCTTAGAAAGCATGGAATCACGTTGCTATGTTGGGTTTGGTTGTACCGTACGGATGACTCGAGGCCAATTGGCAAACAATCCACGGAAAGCACATTTTCTCCCTTGGTGGTTTTGGTAATTAATGTCAACATACATATTGTTGGATTGACACCTTTATCTAGTATATTTCATATAAGTGCAACAGTGGCATGGCAAGGGCACGGTGAATGTGGTTCCCTTCAAAATTCTAAGGACAAAGATTGGCAAAGCTTCAAGACTCTACATTTGTATTTTAGTGATCCAAGATCACATTGAGTCCACGGGACAAGCCAATACTATTAAAAGGGGAAGGGGTTTTGATCATGACTCGATTTCTCAAGTGCTTGGTGATATTGCTCCAAAACCCTAAGTACTTCACCATTTCCATCATATTCAAAACCCTAAATATCCATCTCAGTCCCACCGAAACACTCCAACCCAGACCCACTGAGGTGATCCTATACACTACCATATGCCAAACCCTAATACTTCAGTGCAACCGAAATGGATCTCGGTCTCACCGAGATGGCCTGACCAAGTTTCTGTGATGAAGTTGCTTCACTTCGGAATCACTGCGAGGAACTGATTGGAATTTCTGAAATGAGATCTTGCCCTAGCCATCGCACTTTGGTCCCACCGAGTTGGTATGATCAGTCTCACCAAAAAGCCTAACGGTCAACTCTCTTGCACTAGTCGGTCTCAGCAAGATTTTCATGTCGGTGTCACCGAGTTGGGTCAAACACTTGTAACGATTGGATTTTTGGTGCTGCCTATTTATACCCCTCCACCACCACCTACTCTCTAAGAGAGCCATCAGAATGAAACACAACTTACACTACCATTTTCTGAGAACCACCTACTCATGTGTTGAGATCAAGAGGTTCCAACCCAACCATTTGAACCTTGATTTCTAGCTTTCCCCAAGTTGCTTTCCATTCTATTCCCTGTCTTACCAAGGCCAAATCTGTGAGAGAGTGTTTGAGCACTGGGGAGATTATCATTTGAAGCACAAGAGCAAGGAGTTCATCATCAACAACACCGTCTATTACCTTTTGGAGAGTGGTGTCTCCGAGATTGCTTAGGTGTCACTTGGGATCCTCCAAGATCATGGAGTTGAACCAAGGAGTTTGTAAGGGCAAGGAGATCACCTACCTTATGAAGATCTACCAGAGTGAGGCTAGTTCTTCATGGACGTAAGCCATGATGGAATAGGCAAGGTTGATTCTTTGTGGACCCTTTGTGGGTGGAACCCTCTATGGACTCACACAACCATTACCCTCCGTGGGTTGAAGTCTCCATCAACGTGGATGTACGATAGTACCACCTATCAGAACCACGCCAAAAATCATCGTGTCTTCATTGCGTTTGATCTTCCAACTCTATGCTTTACTTTCTGCACAGTGCATGCTTTACTATTTCCACCGCTCTATCTCTAGATACGCATGTGTAGAATGCCTTGGTGTTGTCTTAACTAGTGCCAAAATCTGCCTAGACTTCAAGAGAACTTAAAATTGCACCTTTAGTTGGTTAAGAGTCTATTCACCCCCCCTCTAGACCTATCTCCATTCAAAATGATATCTCCATTAGTTGAACCGTACCATTATCGATATGATGAGAATTATGTAGATGAATACAATACACTAAGACACTTTTGGGCGGAAGCGGTTGAGACACTTGTCATGCTACAAATCAACTTTATCTTCACAAGCTTCTTGGTAAAACGGCATACGAGCTACTCACCGGTAACAAGCCAAAAGTTGGATACTTTAGAGTATTTGGCTCAAAGTGTTACATTCTTGATAAGCATCATCGTTCAAAATTTGCTCCTAAATCTCATGAAGATTTCTTACTCGGTTACAGATCGAACTCTCACACCTACCGTGTCTACAACAACTTCCCTCAAAAAGTTGAAGAGACGATAGATGTGAAGTTTGATGAATCTAATGGCTCACGAGTAGAGCAATTTCCAATTGGTGTAGTAGATAAAGATCCTTCGGAAGAAATTAAATACTTGTATATTGTCAAGATTCGTCCAACGGTGGTGAAGGAGAGAACTTCGTGCATTCAAGTGGAAGCCTCAACTTCACATCAAGGTGAACCACAAGTTGACATGGTGGCATACAAAAGTGGAACACGTCAAGATGAAGGGAATGAGGAAGTACAACAAGATGATCCACTACAACCTCCTTCTCCACCTCCACAAGCAAACAACGACATCAACAACAATGAAGAAGAAGATGAATATGATGAGAATGCATCACCACGACCTAAGCAAAAGCTACCCCGATTTAGAGCAAGAATTGACAAGCATCATCTTGTAGAACAAATTCCCGGCGACATCAAATCTGGGAGAATTACTGGCTCTAAATATCTTTTAGATAATGTTTGTTAGCATGACTCATTCATTTCTAGTATTGAGCCCATGAAGGTTGATGAAGCCCCCAAAAAACCCAATTGGGTCAATGCTATGCACGAGGAGCTACACAACTTCGAGAGGAACCAAGTGTAGACATTGGTTGAGAAGCCCAAAGATGAACAAAACGTCTTCGGAACAAAATGGGTGTTTTGGAACAAGCAAGATGAGGATGGCCAAGTCATATGCAACAAGGCTCATCTTGTTGCTTAAGGCTACACTTAAGTTGAAGGTATGGACTATGGTGAGACCTACGCCCCTATTGCTAGACTTGAGTCCAGTCGCATTTTACTTGCTTATGCCAATCACCATGATATCACCCTCTATCAAATGGACATTAAAAGTGCTTTTCTAAATGGCGAAATTGAGGAGGAAGTTTATGTAAGACAACCTCCCAACTTTGTTAATCCAAAGAAACCAAACCATTTTTACAAACTTCACAAAGCTCTCTATGGTCTCAAACAAGCCCCTAGCGCTTGGTATAAATGCTTGACAAAGTTTATTTTTGAAAAAGGCTTTGGGATCAGTAAAATTGACTCACCTTATTTACTAAGAGAGTGAATGGTGAACTATTTATATGCCAAATATATGTTGATGATATTATCTTGGATCTACTGACCCTCTCTTTAGTGAAAAGTTTGGAAGGTTGATGTTGGAAAAGTACGAGATGTCTATGATGTGTGAACTCAAGTTTTTCCTTGGTTTACAAATCAAGCAAACTCGGGATGGTACCTTTGTTTCCCAAACAAAGTATACCAAGGATATATTTAAAAACTTAAACATGCAAGAAAGCAAAGGTATGGAAACTCCCATGCCTACCACTAGACATCTTGACTTGACAAAGGATGGAAAACCAGTCGATAAAAATGTTTACCGATCCATGATTGGTTCATTGTTATATCTATGTGCCTCCCATCCCTAAATTATGCTAAGTGTGTGCATGTGTGCACGATATCAAGCGTCACTAAAAGAATGTCATCTTAGGGCCGTGAAGAGGATTGTGAGATACTTGATACATACAACTTTGGCATTTGTATCCCAAAGGATCTTCTTTCAAACTTGTTGGCTATTTCGATTCAGACTATGCAGGAGATAAGGTTGATAGAAATCCACTTACGGTACATGTCAATTTCTTGGTAGATCTCTTATGTCTTGTTCTTCCAAGAAACAAAATTCGGTATCTCTATCCCATGCGAAAGCGGAATACATTGCAGCGGATCATGTTTTGCACAATTGTTCTGGATGACACAAATGTTGGAAATATGTCATAGAGGCAATAATAAATTGGTTATTATCACATTTCCTTGTTCATGATAAATGTTTATTATTCATGCTAGAATTGCATTGACTGGAAACTTAAATACATGTGTGAATACATAGACAACACAATGTCCCTAGTGAGCCTGTACTAGACTAGCTCATTGATCAAAGATGGTTAAGGTTTCCTAACCATAGACATGAGTTGTCATTTGGTAATGGGATCACATCATTAGGAGAATGATGGGATGGGCAAGACCCAACCATAAGCTTAGCATCAGATCGGTTAGTTTATTTGCTATATCTTTCTTCATGTCAAGTATATGTTCCTTAAACAATGAGATTATGTAACTCCCTGACACCGGAGGAATACTTAGTGTGTAGCCAAACGTCACTTCATAACTGGGTCATCATAAAGTTGCTCTAAAGGTATCTGTTGGGTTGGCATGGATCAAGACTGGGATTTGTCACTCCGTATGACAAAGAGATATCTCAGGGACCTCTCGGTAATACAACATCTTAAAGAGCTTGCAAGCAATGTGGCTCATGAGTTAGTAACGAGATCTTGTATTATGGTACGAGTAAAGAGACTTGCCGGTAATGAGATTGAACTAGGTATGGAGATACTGACGATTGAATCTCAAGCAAGTAACATATCGCCGGACAAAGGGAATTACATACGGGATTAACCGAATCCTCGACATCATGGTTCAACCAATAAAAGATATTCGTGGAATATGTAGGAATCAATATTGACATCCAGTACCCGCTATTGGTTATTGACCTGAGAGGTGTCTCGGTCATGACTACATGATTCCCAAACCCGCAGGGTCGCACGCTTAACGTTCGTTGATGCTAGAGTAGTATTGGGAAATTTGATGATTGGTAACCGAATGTTGTTCGGAGTACCGGATGAGATCCCAGACATCACGAGGAGTCTCGGAATGCTCAAGAGGCAAATATTTATACATGGGAAGTCATATTTTGGGTTCTGGAAAAAGGTGCAACTTTTTCGGTATTGTATCGTGAAGCTTCTAGAAGGTCCTGGAGGAATCCGGAAGAGTCCAGAAGTCCACAAGTGGGTCCACCATGACCCAAGAGCTGGCATGGTCTGAGGGGAGACACCCATGCCTTATTGGGCTAGGCGCACCAAGTCCTCAAAAGCCCATGTGGCTAGGGAAGGAAAAAAGGGAGTCCTAGTAGGAATATGATTGGACTTGGAGTCCAAGTCCTCTCCCGCTTGGTTGCGCCCTAGGGCTTGGAGGAGCTGTTCGCCATGCCCCTACACCTATATACAGAGGGGAGGCGGTGCCCCAAGAGGACGCACCAAGCCCTTGGCTCCCCTCTCTCTCTCTCGTTACTCCGTAGTTCCTCCGTCCTTGTTCTAGTAGCACTTGGCGCCTGCTGAACTAGCTCCACCACCACCATCACCACCATGCTGTCGTGCTGGTTGTGATCCCATATACTTCTCCACCTTCTCTTGCTAGATCAAGGAGGAGGAGACATCATCAAGCCACATGTGTGCTAAACTCAGAGGTGCCGTCCGTTCGGCACTAGATCGGTTAGATCATGATTGGGTCACGAAGAGTACAACTACATCAACCGCGTTATATACGCTTTTACTTTCGGTCTACGAGGGTATGTAGACACACTATCCATTGTCATTTATATGCTTCTCCTAGATAGATCTTGGGTGTTCGTAGGATTTTTTTGATTTTCATGCTTCGTTCCCCATCAGTGGCATCATGAGCTAGGTATATGCATAGATGTATATGCATGAGCTGAACACAAAGAGTTATGGGAGTTGATGCTCAAGTTGCTTACAGGTCTTATCTTATTTGGATTCGGCAGTATTGTGGTATGAAGCGGCTCAGACCGACCTTACATGTCCTCGCCCATGAGATTGGTTCCACCGACTAACATGCAACTTGTTTTGCATAAGGTGGCTAGCGGGTGTCTGTCTCTCCTACTTTAGTTGAATCTAATTTGACAAAAGGATGTCCTTATATAAGGTTAAAAGGGAACTCTATTATCACCATTGTAGCTTTGCGTAGGTAAGAACGATTCTTGCTAGTTGCCCATAGCAACCATGTAAAATTTTCAACAACAAAGTAGAGGACGTCTAACTTATTTTTGCAGGGCATGTTGTGATGGGGTATGGCTAAAACATGATGTCATATATGTTGATGTATGATATGATCATGTTTTGTAATATGTTCATGACTTGTATGTCGATGAGTACGGCAACTGGCAGGAGCCATAGGGTTGTCTTTAATTTATTAATCGCCATGTAATTGATTTACTTTATCGCTATGCGTTAGCAATAGTTGTAGAAGCAATAGTTGGCGGAGACGACCACATGACGACACGATGATGGAGATCATGATGATGGAGATCATGGTGTCATGCTGTGACGATGGAGATCATGCCAGTGATTTGGGCACGGAGATCAAAGGCACGAGATGATAATGGCCATATCATGTCACATATTGTCCTGGGAAATTTGTCTATTGATCTACAGCAAAAAGAATCAACGCAAAAGCACATTTCTGTTAATTACTAAAATTACATGTGATGTTTATCCTTTTTATGCATCTTATTTTGCTTAGAAGGACGGTAGCATCATAAGATGATCCCTTCACTTAATTTAGAGAAATTGTGTTCTCCCTGAGTATCCACCTGATGTCTACTACACGACTTTATTCTTGTAGACTCGTGTTGAGCCTCCAAGCGCAGAGTTTTGTAGGACAATAGCAATTCTCCCTCAAGTGGATGACCTAAGGTTTATCAATCCGTCAGAGGCATAGGATGAAGATGGTTGTTCTCAAACAACCCTGCAACCAAATAATAAAAAGTCTCTTGTGTCCCCAACACACCAAATACAATGGTAAAGTGTATAGGTGCACTAGTTCAGCGAAGAGATGGTGATACAAGTGTAGTTATGATAGTAGACATTGATTTTTGTAATACTTACAATAAAAAAACAACAAGGTAACGAGTAATAAAAGTGAGCACAAACGGTATTGCAATGCTTGAAAACAAGGCCTAGGGTTCATAGTTTCACTAGTTCAATCTCTCAACAATGCTAATATAATTGGATCATATAACCACCCCTCAACGTGTGATGAAGAATCACTCTAAAGTTCTTATCTAGCGGAGAACATAAGAAGAAATTGTTTGTAGGGTACGAAACCACCTCAAAGTTATTCTTTCCAATCAATCTTTTGAGCTATCCCTATAAGTATCACAAACATCCCTAGAGTTCGTACTAAATAACACCATATGATACACATCAACCAACTCTAATGTTACCGCGAGTATCCGTGAGTTGATTATACGATATGCATCAAACAATTTCAGATTCATAATACTCAATCCAACACAAAGAACCTCAAAGAGTGCCCCAAGATTTTTACTGAAGAAACAAGGACAAAAACGTGCATCAACCCCTATGCACAGATTACCCCAATGTCACCTTGGGAATCCGCGAGTTGATTGCCAAGACATACATCAAGTGCTCTCAAATCCAACAAAGTATTCAATCCGATAACAAGGAAATCTCAAAGGGAAAACTCAATTCATCACAACAAGATAGGGAGGGAGAAACACCATATAATCGAACTACATTAACAAAGTTGATGATACATCAAGATCATGCCAAATCAAAAACACGAGAGAGAGAGAGAGAGAGAGAGAGAGAGAGAGAGATCAAACACATAACTACTAGTACAAACCCTCAACCCTGAGGGTGGACTACTTCCCCCTCATCGTGGTGGCCATCGGGATGATGAAGATGGCCTCCAGTGATGATTTCTCCCTCCGGCAAGGTGCCGGAACAGGATCCAGATTGGTTTTTCGAGGCTACAGAGGCTTGCGGCGGCGAAACTTCTGATCTAGGGTTATTTCTAGGGTTTTATGAATATATAAGATTTTTTGGCGTCGGTCTCACGCTGAGGGGCCCTCGAGGGGCCCACCAGGTGCCAGGGCGCACCAGAGGGGGGTGGCACGCCTGGTGGGTAGTGGCCACCTCCAGCCCCTTTTGGTTCTCCCATGAAGCTTCGGGTGCCTCTATTGTTCAAAAAAATCATCAAAAAGTGTCGCTGCATTTGGAGAACTTTTATATCTGCATAAAAAAACACCATGATAGTTCTGCTGAAAACAACGTTAGTCCGGGTTAGTTTCATTCAAATCATACACAACCATATAGAATTGTTTTAAACATGGCATGAATACTTCATAAATTATAGTTACACTGGAGACATATCAGCACCCCCAAGCTTAATTCCTACTCATCCTCGGGTAGGTAATTGATAAAAGAAATAATTTATGAAGTGTGAATGCTAGCATAGAGCATAAGTTTGATCATTAATAATTTCAATCACTTTTCTTAGCATCATAAGAACAAATCTTTCTCATAAAACTCATCATGATAAAGTAGCAATTAAAAGTAGAACTTTTGATGTGGAATGCTACCTATCATATTCATCATATACTCTTTTCTTTTGTAGCATGGACATTTTGACTTGAATGATTCGAAGCAATAGTCTATAATTTGACAGGAAGACATCAATACTCAAGCATACCAACAAGCAACCATGTATTTCAAACTATCAATGCTAAAGAAATCTATCGCTAGCCCATTATGCTCAATCATTGATCCATTCATGAAACACAATCAAATTTAGCTACATCCAATGCACAAGTATGACAATAGTGTTCCCTAATTGGTGCTTTGTAAGAAAATATGGAGACTCAAAATAAAAATGAAAATTGCATAAAAATAAATAGAGAAGCCCTTCGCGGTGGGAAGTAGAGATTTGCAGAGGTGCGAGAGCTCAAGGTTTAAATTGAGAGATAAAATTATTTTGTTAGGCATGCTTTTCCTGTCAACGAAAATGACCGAGAATTCCCAATATCATGCTAGAAAAATTATAGGCGGTTCCCAAATAGAAATTAAATTTTATTTCCTTTCCACCATTCTTTCACAATCCATGGCTAGCCGTATCAACGGGTGACTTCCATACCAACACTTTCCAAGGAATTTATTATCATCGTAATTTACATTTCGAGGCTGGGCATCCCTATTACCTTCTAGACTCTCATGCAATGACAAGTGAATAAACACTCATCTGAAAATAAAATACGTAGCATGGAAAATATTAGCCACCCCCTGCCGCTTTATGAGTGGTACGGGCACACAAAACGGAAATTCATTTTTAAAATTAGAGTTGGCACATGCAAATTTACTTGGAACGACATGCAAATACCGCATATAGGTAGGTATGGTAGACTCATATGGAACAACTTTGAGTTTTAGGAGTTGGATGCACAAGCAACATTTTCGCTTAGTATAAATGAAGGCTAGCAAATAGATTGAGAAGCGATCAACCAAAAAACAAAAGAGTTCATAAACACGCATTAAACATAACTAACACTAAATAATGCACCATAAGTAGGATATAACTTCATTGCATAACTATTGACTTTACGTGCTTGCATAGGGAATCACAAACCTTAACACCAATATTCCTACTAAAGCACAATTACTCACCAACATGATTCACGTATTATTATCTCCATATCGCAAAACTATTGCAAGGAATCAAACTTATCATATCCAATGATGTACTTGAAAGTTTTTATTTTATCCTTCTTGAATATCCATCACCTTCGGACCAATTTCAAAGATTGTACAAATTGTCATCACTATTATCAACTCTCAAAATAATACAAGTGAAGCATGAGAGTGTTCGACAAACTACTCCAAAAAGATATTAGTGAAGATCAAACGAGTAGTTAAGTAAATGGGTAGCCATTAGTCTTTCTCATTTAGAAACTTTCAGATCTAAGTATTTTATTAAAACAACAAGAAAACAAAATAAAAGGACACACCAAGGATAGCAGACAACGTGTGAAGAAGCAAAAACCTAGGCTCAACCGATACTAACCGATAATTGTTGAAGAAGAAAGGCGGGATGCCTACCGGGGCATCCCCAAGCTAGATGCTTGAGACTTGTTGAAATATTACTTTGGAAGGCCCCGGGCATCCCCAAGCTTGAGCTCTTGTGTCTCCTTAATTACTCTCATATCATGGTTTCCCTAAATCTCAAAAATTCACCCCAACAAAAATCAACAAGAACTCGTGAGATACGTTAGTATAAATCATCTCAAAACCTTACCATTCTATACTGTAACAAATCACTAAAATTACAATTTAATATTGCATACTAAATGCCTATGCACATTTAATACTCCTATCCTAAAATAGAATCATTAAACAAGCAAACATATGCAAACAATTCAATCACAACGACAATCTGTCTAAGCAGGACAGTCTGTAAAGGGCGAAGAAGGATCCATACTTATTTAACTTATAAAAATCAGAAAATTTACCACACTGTAGAAAATTTATCATAGCTTATTGTGAAAAAACTTTCAACATTTTATCGCATTCTTACTTTTCTCAAGAATTCACGCACTAGCGTGCAACTTTTTGTTTTCAAACAACAACATGTAGACTTGCAAAATAGTCAAGGCAAAGGCTATACTTGACATTTTTTATTGAAGTAAAAGATACAAAACATTATTATTAATAACAGCAAGCAAATACAAACAAAATAAAATGACGCTGCAAGCAAAAGACATATCATGTGATGAATGAAAATATAGCTCCAAGTGAGGTTACCGATAATGTTGAAGACGAAAGAGGGGATGCCATCCGGGGCATCCCCAAGCTTAGTTGCTTGGATATTCCTTGAATATTACCTTGGGAGTGTCTTGGGCATCCCCAAGCTTAGGGTCTTGTCACTCCTTATTCTCCTTATATTGATATCTCACCCAAAACTTGAAATGTTCAATCACACAAAACTTAACAAAATTTCGTGAGATAGGTTAGTATGATAAAGAGCAAACCATTCACTTTGGTACTGTAGAAGACAAGATTCATAATTGTTCTCACACAATGCCTACTGCACATTATCATTTCCACAATTTATATTCAGCAATATAAGCCATAGAAACTAGAAAACAAGCAAACTAAGCATTGAAAACAGAACCTATCAAAAAGAGAACAACCTGTAATGATCTGAACAATGACCCTACTTCTGCAACTCTAAAAATTCTGAAAAATTAGGACAATGTAGGGAATTTATATATCAATCATCTGTAAAACAATTCAGAGCAAAAACACGTTTGTGTGATGTACAAAATTCTAGAACTGGGCGCAAAAGTTTCTCTTTTTGCACATAATCAAATCAACTATCATCCACACTATCCCAAAGGCTTTACTTGGCACTTTATTGAAACAAAAGCAATAAAAATGATTACTACAGTAGCTTAATCATGTTAACACACAGAAATAGTAGGTAATAGTGTTGGGTTGTCTCCCAACAAGCGCTTTTCTTCAATGCCTTTTTAACTAGGCATGATGGTTTCAATGATGCTCGCATAAAAGTAAAGAATTGAAACATAATTGGAGCATCATGAAGCACATGATTAGCACATTTAAGTCTGACCCACTTCCTATTGTTGGGATTTTGTGAGCAAACAATTTATGGGAGAAAGAATCAACAAGCAT
Source organism: Triticum aestivum (assembly GCF_018294505.1). NCBI lineage: Eukaryota > Viridiplantae > Streptophyta > Magnoliopsida > Poales > Poaceae > Triticum > Triticum aestivum. The sequence goes on along the minus strand of NC_057795.1, from coordinate 428,719,860 downwards.
AGGAAGGCAAACCAAGCATGACTTCAAAATTCTCAACACAAAGAGAGGAAACTTGATACTATTGAGATATGTAAAAGCATATGTTCCTCTCTCATAATAATTTTCAGTAGCATCATGAATGAATTCAACAATATAGCTATCGTATAAAACATTCTTTCATGATCCAAAAGCATAGAAATTTTATTACGCTCCACATAAGAAAATTTCTTCTCATCAAAATAGTGGGAGCAAACTCCACAAAATAACTATCATGTGATACTTGATTAGCATAATCAAATTGAACACTAAAATCATGATGGCAAGTTTCATGATTATCATTACTCTTTGTAGCATACATGTCATCACCATAATCATCATATATAGGAATTTTCTTGTCATAATCAATTGAAACCTCTTCCAAAATAGTGGAATCATCATTAAATAAAGTCATGACCTCTCCAAATCCACTTTCATAATTATTAAAATAAGATTCAACACCCTCCAAAATAGTGGGATCATTACACTACTGGAATCCGTTCTTTGCCGCCCGCCATGGCGGACGACAAAGGCATACAAGGTGGACGGCAAAGACCTTTGCCGTCCGTCAGCTTACGGCAACAGGTCCGACTGAATAGGCTACGACAAAGGCTTCTTTGTCGTCAGCTGGCGGACGGCAAAGATGAAACGATCTTTGTCGTCAGCCGACTGACGGCAACGGTCCTGGACGGCACATGTCGCAACGTCTGGCCGTTAGGGGGCTAATGGTGAGCTCTGCCGTCAGCTGGCGGACGACAAAGTAACCAAATAGGATAGCCCCCAGGTTGTACAGGGAGCTGCCACGTGGCATCTTTGCCGTCTGCTGGAGGATGGCAAATTTCTTTGCCGTCCGCCAGCGGACGGCAAAGATCCTGTATAGCCACTGTTTTTTCTATTTTTTTCTTAAATTCATTCAATTTGAACACACAAGTTTCAACACACAAATTTCACAAAAGACATATCCAACACACAAGTTTCACCATATATACATACTTAACCAACACATAGTTCCATCCATACATATTACAAAAGTTTCACATTGTTCATCCAACACTGTTATCCATCCATCCATATAACAAGTTCCATCCATGCAACTTCATCGATACAAAATAAAAGCAGAAAGGGAAAAGAAGCACTCCATCCATGCAAGCTTCCGTGAATTAAATGAGATCTACAAAATGGGAAACAAGAAAGTTAGAAGAAGAAGAACATGAAGAAGAAGAAAATGAAGAAGAAGAAGACTGGAATAAGAAGTAAGCATACTTAGGTAAAATGGAGCTAACCTAGCTAATTATGCCATCTTTGAGTTAACTAAGCATATTTCCATGAGGAGGGGGCCATGGAATACACTATTGTAGTAGCTAAAATGGCGGATTCACCTGCTACATTACAATATGCCATCTTGGTCATTTTGGAGCTAACCTAGGTAAACAAGGTCATTTTGGAGCTAACCTAGGTAAACTTGGTCCTTTTGGAGCTAACCTAGGTAAACTAGGTCATTTTGGAGCTAACCTAGCTAAAATGGATCATATTGGAGCTAACCTAGGTAAACTTGATCATTTTGGAGCTAACCTAGCTAAAGTGGATCATATTGGAGCTAACCTAGGTAAACTTGATCATTTTGGAGCTAACCTAGCTAAAATGGATCATATAGAGATAACTTAGCATATTAGAGATAACTTATGTCATTTCAGAGGAAACAAAGCTAAGTATATATAGATCATTCTGGAGATCTGACGTACTTGACATAGTTCACTCCTCATTCTTCTTCTCCTTCTCCCTCCTCATCCTGATGCGCCAAGAGCGGCGAGGCGGTGGAGGCACTAGGATGTAGTCTTCTACCACAATTGGCATGGTCATGTCGCCCGACTGGGGGATCGCCAGCGCCACCACCATCGCAAGGTCATTGTCAGGCACCACCACCATCGCGAGGCCATCTTCAGGCAGCAACATCGCTAGGTCATCCTCAGCCACCACCATCTATTGCCCATTGTCAACCACCACCGTCGCTACGTCATCCTCAGCCACCACCATCTGTTGCCCATTGTCAGCCTGCACCTCCTCATCCCCACTCTGCTCCTCTTCTTCCCCACTACATTCCGGATCATCCTCGCTGCTGCTTTTGCTGCAGCCAGAGTCGCTGCTGCTTTGGCTGTAGCCAGAGTCGCTGCTGCTGCTCCCATTGCTTGACCAAATGCAACAATGACCGTTAACAATCGATGTGAGACAAAGCAAAATGTAGAGGAAGAAGATGCAGAACATACTGGCATCATCGTTGTCCTGGTAGCGCATGCGACACATAGTCGTGTTGAACACCTTCACGGTGAGCATGGCAACGCCGTCGTACCTGAAGAGAAGGAAGTACCCGTGCCGCAGGTCATAGGCACGGTAGAACTGCTCCCAGCCATGACACAGGTACATGTGGCCGTACCTGATCACCAACTCCACATCCCAAAGCCCGCGAAGCCCGCTGCCGGCCTATCGCAGCTTCACATTCTTTGGCCGATGGCCGTCCAGCTTCGTCATAAAAGTGTCAGGCAGCCTCTGCAGTTTGGGACAAGGAGTGATGTAGCAAACAGTAGAGATATCATAATGAGATGGGTGAAGGGGAGATCTCTCCTTTTATATACCTGCATCTTGGAGGAAGTACCAAGTATGATACTGAAGAACTCGAAAGCATCCAACTCGTACTCCGGTGTGACAGAGCAGAGCCTATGGTGACGACCTCTCCCCATCTCTAATAAGCAGCAGAAGAGACCAATTAGTATCCAGAAGCATATCTATAAACATAGAGCCAAGTTTCTAGACACGAAAGAAATCTGAGGAAAAAAAGCAATGCACTTGTGCTCAACAACACTTAATTAATTTGGTAGGTTAGTTGGCAATGGCAATTGGCACCCTTCAAAACTAGGGATTTCTTTAGACATGAAAGAAAACTGAAAATGTTGAAAAAAGAGCATAGTAATCTAAAAAAAGGAAAAAAAATACATTTCTTCTTCCTCCTCTTTAATTATCTTCTTCTTATTTCTTTCATCTTTCTTCTTTCTTCTTAACCAAAACTAAACCTAAAGTTCCTTGTGGCACATTGGAATACTTGTGGCAACAATCATAGTTGCACCATATTTAAGGTGGCTCTAGGTGCCACACAGCAAGCAAACAAACGCACCTCAAATCTGAAACTAAGGGTAGTGTCCTAAAATCAATTTACTTTGTATGCAAATCAGAACAAGTACCACATCACATTACCATAGGATCCTATTACAGAAAAGTTATGTAAATGCAAGCTAGGATAAGACATTATGACCATACTGCAATCTTATACTTGCTCAACTATGATCATAGGAGACGCAACTAACATACGAGTTTGAGGCACACACACCTCAACAATGATGTTTCCACTTGCCAGGACCGCATACTTAGGTGTGATCAGTAGTTGGATTATACACCATGCTTCACATCAGTGCACCAACACTGCATTTTAGTAGAAGGCTATGCATCTTGAGCTACTGGTGTGTGTCAGCAAGCTAGCAGAGTTAACCTAGCTACCAGGTTCTATTCGCACGGACCCTAAGAACTTCCAAGTCTGGATGAGCTATCATAATCAATTCTTGCACTGCAATATAAGGCTGCAAACCTAAAGTAAACCTAAACTAAACCAAACCTAAAGTAAACCTAAACTAAACTTAAAATACATAAACAAAAACAGAAAAAATATAGGAGGTCTCACCGGGTGGAGGAGGGAGCGCTGGAGGAATGGGGCGGCCACGATGGTGGAGGAGAGGGGCGCCGGGGCGGCCGGGTGGAGGAGGGGGCGCCGGAGCGGCGGGACGGCCTCTGTGGTGGAGCAGAGGGGCGCCGCGGCCGCCCGGTGGAGGAGGGGGCGCCGGAGCGGCGGGGCGGCCGCGGTGGTGGAGCACAGGGGCGCTGTGCCGCCGTGGTGGAGGAGGGGGTGTCAAAGCAACGTGGGTGGCGTGGGGCGGCGGCGGCGGCTCGGTCACGGGGCGGGCCGAGGCGGCGCGGCGCGACGACGGGGATGGCACGGGGCGGGGAAGGGGGTCACCGGGACTGCTGGGGCGGCACGGCGACAGGGGTGGCGCGGGGCGGCGGCGGCATGAGGGCGGGGTGGCGCGCGGCGACAGCGGCTCAGGCGCGGCTAGAGAGGGATGGGACAGATAGAGATGTGGGGTGCGGGCGGGCGTCGATGGATTTTAGTTAGGGCACGGTTCTTTGCCGTCTGCTAGCAGACGACAAAGATCCTAGCTAACAGATGTTAGTTTGGCCACTTTCTTTGTCGTCTGCTAGCGGACGGCAACGGAAGTGTCCATTAGGTGGTACTCGTTAGTGGGCCACCCTCATTCTTTGCCGTCCGCTAGCAGACGACAAAGATTCTATGCTGTCCGCTAGCGGATGGCAAACATGGTCGTTATCATCAGCTCTTTCTTTCCCGTCAGCTTCTATTAAGCTGAGGGCAAAGACCTTCTTTGCCGTCAGCTAGTAGATGGCAAAGATCTAGCTGACGGCAAAGATCCTGATTCCAGTAGTGTTATTACATAAATTTGATACCATTCCAAACCCACTCTCATCAATATAATCATCATAAACAGGAGGCATGCTATCATCATAATAATTTTTCTCATCAAAACTTGGGGGACAAAAACGTCATCTTCATCAAACATAGCATCCCCAAGCTTATGGCTTTGCATATCACTAGCGTCATGGATATTCAATGAATTCATACTAGCAACATTGCAATGATGCTCATCATTCAAAGATTTTATGCCAAACATTTTATTGAATTCTTCTTCTATCAATTGAGCACAATTTCCCTTTCCATCATTTTCAAGAAACACATGATAAAGACGAATAATATGAGGCAACCTCAATTCCATTTTTTTGTAGTTTTCTTTTATAAACCAAACTAGTGATAAAACAAGAAACTATAAGATTCAACCGCAAGATCTAAAGATATACCTTCAAGCACTCACCTCCCAGGCAACGGCGCCAAAAAAGATCTTGATGTCTACTACACAACTTTATTCTTGTAGACTCGTGTTGGGCCTCCAAGCGCCGAGTTTTGTAGGAGAGTAGCAATTTTTGCTCAAGTGGATGACCTAAGATTATATCAATCTGTGGGAGGTGTAGGATGAAGATGGTCTCTCTCAAACAACACTGCAACCAAATAATAACAAGTCTCTTGTGTCCCCAACACACCAAATATAATGGTGAATTGTATAGGTGCACTAGTTCAACAAAGAGATGGTGATACGAGTGTAATAATGATAGTAGATATTGATTTTTGTAATATTAACAATAAAAAATCAAGGCAATGAGTAACAAAAGTGAGCAAACGGTATTGCAATGCTTGAAAACAAGGCCTAGCATTCATACTTTCACTAATGCAATCTCTCAACAATGCTAATATAATTGGATCATATAACCATCTCAAGACAAGCAATGAAGAATCACTCCAAAGTTCTTATCTAGCGGAGAACATAAGAAGAAATTGTTTGTAGGTTACGAATCCACCTCAAAGTTATTCTTTCCGATCAATCTTTTGAGCTATCCCTATAAGTGTCACAAACAACCCTAGAGTTCATACTGAAATAACACCATATGATACACATCAACCAACTCTAATGTCACCTAGATATTCCAATGTCATAGCGAGTATCCGTGACTTGATTATACGATATCCATCAAACAATTTCAGATTCATAATACTCAATCCAACAGAAAGAACCTCAAAGAGTGCCCCAGGATTTCTACTGGAGAAACAAGGAGGAAAATTTGCATCAACCCCTATGCACAAATTACCCCAATGTCACCTCGGGAATCCGCAAGTTGAGTGCAAAGACATACATCAAGTGCTCTCAAATACAACAAAGTATTCAATCCGATAACATTGGAATCTCAAAGGGAAAACTCAATTCATCACAACAAGATAGAGAGGGAGAAACACCATATGATTCAACCATATTAACAAAGCTCATGATACATCAAGATTGTGCCAAATCAAGAACACAAGAGTGAGAGAGAGAGAGAGAGATCAAACACATAGCTATTAGTACAAACCCTCAGCCCTGAGGGTGGACTACTTCCCCCTCATCATGGTAGCCGTCGGGATGATGAAGATGGCCTCCGGTGATGATTTCCCCCTCTACTGGGGTGCCATAACAGGGTCCAAATTTGTTTTTCGAGGCTACAAAGGCTTGCGGTAGCCGTACTTCTGATCTAGGGTTATTTCTGGGGGTTTCTGAATATAAAAGATTTTTTGGCGTCGGTCTCACACTGAGGGGGGCCTCGAGGGGCCCACTAGGCACCAGGGCATGCTAGAGGAGGGTGGCGTGCCCTGGTGGGTAGTGGCCACCTCCAGCCTCTTCTGGTCATTGATGTCTACTATGCAACTTTATTCTTGTAGACTCGTGTTGGGCCTCCAAGCGCAGAGTTTTGTAGGACAATAGAAATTTTCCCTCAAGTGGATGACCTAAGGTTTCTCAATCCGTGGGAGGCGTAGGATGAAGATAGTCTCTCTCAAGCAACCCTACAATCAAATACAAGAAATATCTTGTGTCCCCAACACACCAAATACAATGGAAATTGTATAGGTGCACTAGTTCGGCGAAGAGATGGTGATAAAAGTGTAGTATGGATAGTAGATATGAGTTTTTGTAGTGCGAACAATAAAAAACAACAAGGTAGTAAATAGTAAAACGGAGCACAAACGGTGTTGCAATAATGTAAAATGAGGCCTAGGGTGCATACTTTCACTAGTGCAATCTCTCAACAATGCTAACATAGTTGGATCATATGACTATCCCTCAAAGTGCAATAAAGAATCACTCCCGAGTTCCTATTAGCGGAGAACAAATGATAGAAATTGTTTGTAGGGTACGAAACCACCTCAAAGCTATTCTTTCAGATAAATCTATCCTAGAGTTCGTACTAAAATAACACAAAGCTATTCTTTCTGATCAATCTAACTAAATAACACCATATGACACACATGAACTAACTCTAATATCACCTAGATACTCCAATGTCACCACAAGTATCCGTGAGTTAATTCTACGATATGCATCAAACAACTTCATGATCATAATATTCAATCCACACAAATAACTACAAGGAGACCCCAAAGTTTCTATCGGAGAAAAGATAATAAAAACGTGCATCAACCCCTATGCATAGATTACCTCAATGTCACCTCGGGAATCCGCAAGTTGAGTGCCATAACATACATCAAGTGAATCAATATGATACCTCATTGTCACCTCAAGTATTCATATCGCAAGACATACATCATATGCTCTCAGATCTGAACATTCAATCCAACAAGACAAAACTTCAAAGGGTAAAGATTCAATTCATCACAACAAGAGTAGAGAGGGGAGAAACATCATATGATCCATCTATATTAACAAAGCCCATGATATATCAATATCGTGACATCTCAAGAACACGAGAGAGAGATTAAACACATAGCTACTGGAACAAACCCTCAGCCCCGAGGGTGGACTACTCCCTCCTCAACGTGGTGGTCGCCGGGATGATGAAGATGGCCACTGGTGATGATTTCCCCCTCCGACGGAGTGCTGGAACGGGCTCCCGATTGGTTTTCAGTGGTTACAGAGGCTTGCGGTGGCGGAACTTCCGATCTAGGTTCCCTGTGAGTGTTGTTTGGAATATTTGAGAATTTATAGGGCGAAGACGGGGTACAGGAGGCCACCGAGGTGGCCACAACCCACCAGGGCGCGCCTGGGCGGCCAGGCGCGCCCTGGTGGGTTGTGCCCCCCTCGGGGCACCCCCCAAGTGCTCCCCTAGCCCATTGGTAGTCTTTTGGTCCATAAAAAATCCACAAAAAGTTTCACGGTGTTTGGACTCCGTTTGATATTGATTTCCTGCGATGTAAAAAATAAGCAAAAAGCAGCAACTGGTACTGGGCACCGGGTCAATTGGTTAGTCCCAAAAAATGATATAAAGTTACTATAAAATGATTGTAAAACATCGAAGAATGATAATATAACAGCATGAATACTTCATAAATTATAGAAGCATTGGAGACGTATCAGTCCTCCCACGAAGCTTTTGGTGCCTCTCTTGTTGCAAAAAAATCGTCAAAAAGTTTTGTTGCATTTGGAGAACTTTTATTTCTGCACAAAAAGCAACACAATGGTAGTTCTGCTAAAACAACGTCAGTCGAGGTTAGTTCCATTCAAATCATACCAAAACCATATAGAATTGTTGTAAACATGGCATGAATACTTCATAAATATAGATACGTTGGAGACGTATTAGCACCATTGCAAAAGTTCATCGTTTCAAAGCACCTCGTGATGATCGGGTGTGATAGAAAATCTACGTTCGCATACAACGGGTGTAAGCCAGTTTTACATATGCATAATACTTGGGTTAAACTTGATAAGCCTAGCATGTACACACATGGCCTCAGAACACAGGAGACCGAAAGGTCGAACATGAGTCATATAGTACTTATGATCAACATGATGATGTTCACCATGATAACTACCCCATCTCACGTGATGATCAGACATGGGTTTGTTGATTTGGATCATGTGTCACTTAGACAACTTGAGGGCTGTTGATTTAAGTGGGAGTTCATTAGTAATTTGATAAACTAAACTAAATTATCATGAACTTAGTCTTAATTGTCTTTGCAAAATTTGTGTTGTAGATCAATAACCCGCGTTGTAGTTCTCCTAAATTTTAACGCGTTCCTAGAGAAAGCTAAGTTGAAAGATGATGGAAGCAACTATGTGGATTGGGTCCGTAAATTGAGGATTACCCTCATTGTTGCACAGAAGGCTTATGTCCTTGATGCACTGCTAGGGGACACACCCCTCCATCGTCGTCTATGGATGTTGTATACATCTAGCAGGCACGTTCTGATGACTACTCGATATTTCGGTGTGCCATGCTTTACGGCTTAGAACTGGGGCTCCAAAGATGTTTTGAGCGCCACGGAGCATATGAGATGTTCCAGGAGATGAAATTAGTATTTCAAGCTCATGCCTGGGTCAAGAGGTATGACATATCCTACAAGTTCTTTAGCTGTAAAATGGAGGCGAACAGTTCTGCTAGTGAGCATATACCCAGAATGTCTGGGTTGCACAACCACTTGACTCAGTTGAGAGTTAATCATCCAGATGACTCGATTATTGACAGAATTCTACAATCACTGCCACGAAGCTATAAGGGCTTTGGGATGAACTATAATATGCATGGGACGGAGAAAAAACTTCCCGAGCTCTTCGCGATGCTTAAGGCTGCGGAGGAAATCAAGAAGGAGCATCAAGTGTTGATGGTTAAAAAGACCACTAGTTTCAAGAAAGGCAAAGCAAAGAAAGGGAACTTCAAGAAGAACGGTAAAGCAATTGTCACTCCCGTGAAGAAACCGAAGGCTGGACCCAAACCTAAAACTAAGTGCTTCTACTACAAGGGGAATGGAACTGGAAGCGGAACTGCCCCAAGTACTTGGCAGATAAGAAGGCTGGCAATGTCAACAAAGGTATATTTGATATACATGTAGCTACGTCTTGAGCTTGCGTTGGTTTTCCTTGAAGAGGAAAGGGTGATGCAGCACTAGTAGCGTAAGTATTTCCCTCAGTTTTTGAGAACCAAGGTATCAATCCAGTATGAGGCTCCTCAAAAGTCTCACACACCTACACAAACAAACAAGAACTCACAACCAACGCAATAAAGGGGTTGTCTATCCCCTCAAGGCCACTTGCGAAAGTGAGATTTGATAGAGATAATATGATAAGATAAATATATTTTTGGTATTTTATGATATAGATAGGAAAAGTAAAGATGCAAATAAAAGTAGATTGAAAGCCTATATGATAAAAGATAGACCCGGGGGCCATAGGTTTCACTAGTGGATTCTCTCAAGATAGCATAAGTATTACGGTGGGTGAACAAATTATTGTCGAGCAATTGATAGAAAAGCGAATAATTATGAGATTATCTAGGCATGATCATGTATATAGGCATCATGTCCGTGACAAGTAGACCGACTCCTGCCTGCATCTACTACTATTACTCCACACATCGACCGCTATCCATCATGGATCTAGAGTATTAAGTTCATAAAGAACAGAGTAACTCATTAAGAAAGATGACATGATGTAGAGGGATAAACTCATGCAATATGATATAAACCCCATCTTTTTATCCTCGATAGCAACAATATAATACGTGCCTTGCTGCCCCTGTTGTCACTGGAAAGGACACCGCAAGATTGAACCCAAAGCTAAGCACTTCTCCCATTGCAAGAAAGATCAATCTAGTAGGCCAAACCAAACTGATAATTCGAAGATACTTGCAAAGATAACTTAATCACACATAAAAGAATTCAGAGGAGATTCAAATATTTCTCATAGATAAACTTGATCATCAACCCACAATTCATCGGATCTTGACAAACACACTGCAAAAAGAGTTACATCGAATAGATCTCCAAGAAGATCGAGGAGAACATTGTATTTTGATCCAAAGAGAGAGAAGAAGCCATCTAGCTAATAACTATGGAATTGAAGGTCTGTGGTAAACTACTCACAACTCATCGAAGAGGCCTTGGAGATGATGTAGAGGCCCTCCGTGATCGATTCCCCCTCCGGCGGAGCACTGACGAAGGCTCCAAGATGGGATCTCGCGAATACAGAACGTTACGGCGGTGGAAATAGTTTTTGGTGGTCATTTCTGATGTTTTCAGGGTACATGGGTATATATACGAGGAAGAAGTAGGTCGGTGGACGCCCGAGGGGCCCACCAAATAAGGGGCGCGCCTAGTAGGGGGGCGTGCCCTCCACCCTCGTGTCCGCCTCGTTTATTTCTTGACTTACACTCCAAGTCCTCTAGATCACGTCCGTTCCAGAAATCACGCTCCCGAAGGTTTCATTCCGTTTGGACTCCGTTCGATATTCCTTTTCTTCGAAACACTGAAATAGGCAAAAAAACAGCAATACGAGCTGGGCCTTGGTTAGTAGGTTACTCCCAAAAATGATATAAATGTGTAAAGTAAAGCCCATAAACTTCCAAAACGGGTAATATAATAGCATGGAATAATAAAAAATTATAGATACGTTGAAGACGTATCAAGCATCCCCAAGCTTAATTCCTGCTCGTCCTCGAGTAGGTAAATGATAAAAACAGAATTTTTGATGTGGAATGCTACCTAGCATAATTCTCAATGTAATTTTCTTTATTGTGGCATGAATGTTCAGATCCAAATGATTCAAAATAAAAGTTCATATTGACATATAAATAGTAATACTTCAAGCATACTAATCAAAGCAATCATGTCTTCTAAAAAACATGACTAAAGAAAGTTATCCCTACAAAATCATATAGTCTGGCTGTTGCTCTATCTTCATCACACAAAGTATTTAATCATGCACAACCCTGATGACAAGCCAAGCAATTGTTTCATACTTTAGTAATCTCAAACTTTTTCAACTTTCACGCAATACATGAGCGTGAGCCATGTACATAGCACTATATGTGGAATAGAATGGTGGTTGTGGAGAAGACAAAAAAAGGAGAAGGTAGTCTCACATCAACTAGGCGTATCAACGGGCTATGGAGATGCCCATTAATAGATATCAATGTGAGTGAGTAGGGATTGCCATGCAACGGATGCACTAGAGCTATAAATGTATGAAAGCTCAAAAAAAGAAACTAAGTGGGTGTGCATCCAACTCGCTTGCTCACGAAGACCTAGGGTATTTTCAGGAAGACCATCATTGGAATATACAAGCCAAGTTCTATAGTGAAAAATTCCCACTAGTATATGAAAGTGACAATATAGGAGACTCTCTATCATGAAGATCATCGTCTTACTTTGAAGCACAAGTGTGGTAAAAAGGATAGTAGCATTGTCCCTTCTCTCTTTTTCTCTCATTTTTTTCTTTTCTTTTTTTTCTTTTTCCTTTTTTTTCTTTTTTGGGCCTCTTCTTTTTTTTGGCCTTTTTTTCTTTCTCTTTTTTTATAAAGTCCAAAGTCTCATCCCAACTTGTTGGGGAATCATAGTCTCCATCATCCTTTCCTCACTTGGACAATGCTCTAATAATGAAGATCATCACACTTTTATTTACTTACAACTCAATACTTAAACAAGATATGACTTTATCTGAATGCCTCCGGCGGTGTATCGGGATATGCAATGAATCAAGAGTGACATGTATGAAAATTATGAAGGTGGCCTTGCCACAAATACGATGTCAACTACATGATCATGCAAAGAGCAATATGACAATGATGATGCGTGTCATAATAAACGGAACGGTGGAAAGTTGCATGACAATATATCTCGGAATGGCTATGGAAATGCCATAATAGGTAGGTATGGTGGCTGTTTTGAGGAAGGTATATGGTGGGTGTATGGTACCGGCGAAAGTTGCGCGACACAAGAGAGGCTAGCAATGGTGGAAGGGTGAGAGTGCATATAATCCATAGACTCAATCATTAGTCATAAAGAACTCATATACTTATTGCAAAAATCTACAAGTCATCAAGAACAAAGTACTACGCGCATGCTCCTAGGGGGATAGATTGGTAGGAAAAGACCATCGCTCGTCCCCGACCACCACTCATAAGGAAGACAATCAATAAATAAGATTGTGCTCCAACTTTATCACAAAGCGGTTCACCATACGTGCATGCTACGGGAATCACAAAATTCAACACAAGTATTCTTTAAATTCATAATCACCCAACTAGCATGACTCTAATATCACCATCCTAATATCTCAAAACAATTATCAAGCATCCAATTGATCATAGCATCCAATTCACTTCCTATGATAGTTTTATTATACCCAACTTGGATGCCCATCATTCTAGGACCAATTTTATAACCATAGCAAGTACCATGCCGTTCTAAGAGACTCTCAAAATAATATAAGTGAAGCACGAGAGATAAAAAATTTCTTCAAAATTAAGCCACTGCCGTCCTCTAAAAGATATAAGTGAAGCACTAGAGCAAAAATTATATAGCTCAAAAGATATAAGTGAAGCACATAGAGTATTCTAGTAAATTCCAATCAAGTGGGTTCCTCCCAAAAGGTGTGTACAGCAAGGATGATTGTGGTAAACTAAAAAGCAAAGACTAATATCGTACAAGACGCTCCAAACAAAACACATATCATGTGGCGAATAAAAATATAGCTCCAAGTAAAGTTACCAATGAACGAAGACAAAAGAGGGGATGCCTTCCCGGGGCATCCCCAAGCTTAGGCTTTTGGCTATTGTTGAATATCTTGGGGTTCCATGGGCATCCCCAAGCTTAGGATCTTGCCAGTCCTTATTCCATAATCCATCAAATCTTTACCCAAAACTTGAAAACTTCACAACACAAAACTCAACAGGAAATCTCATAAGCTCCGTTAGTGCAAGAAAGAAAAACCACCACATACGGTACTGTAATGAAATCATTATTTATTTATATTGGTGTTTAACCTAATGTATTCCAACTTCTCTATGGTTCATACTCCTACATACTAGCCATAGATGCATCAAAATAAGCAAACACCACACGAAAAACAGAATCTGTCAAAAACAGAACAGTCTGTAGCAATCTGTAACTCTAGAATACTTATGGAACTCTAAAAATCGTACCAAAATAAGAAGTCCTTGGCAATTTGTCTATTGATCTACAGCAAAAAGAATCAACACAAAATCACGTTTCTGTGAATTACTAAAATTATTTTCGTGTGTGCAAAGTTTCTGTTTTTCAGCAGAATCAAATTAACTATCACCATAGGTTATCCTATAGGTTCTACTTGGCACAAACACTAATTAAAACATGAAAACACATCTAAACAGAAAGTAGATGCAAAATTTATTACTAAAAAGAAGCAAGAACAAAAAACAAAGATAAAATTGGGTTGCCTCCCAACTAGCGCTATCGTTTAACGCCCCTAGCTAGGCATAAAAGCGAGGATAGATCTAAGTAGTGCCATCTTTGGCACTCAATTCATAAGTAGTTCGCATGATAGATTCATAAGGTAATTTGAATTTCTTTCTTGGAAAGTGCTCCATGCCTTTCCTTAGTGGAAATTGGAATCTAATATTCCCTTCCTTCATATCAATAATCACACCAATCGTTCTAAGGAAAGGTCTACCAAGAATAATAGGACAAGAAAGATTGCAATCTATATCAAGAAAGATAAATTCTACGGGCACCAAATTCCTATTTGCAACAATGAGAACATCATTGATCCTTCCCATTGGCTTTTTAATGGTGGAATCCGCAAGGTGCAAATTTAAAGAGCAATCATCAAGATCATGGAAACCTAGAATATCACATAAAGTTTTCGGAATTGTGGAAACAATAGCACCCAAATCACATAAAGCATAACACTCATGATCTTTAATTTTAATCTTTATAGTAGGTTCCCACTCATCATAAAGTTTTCTAGGTATAGAAACCTCCAAATTAAGTTTTTCATCATAAGATTGCATCAAGGCATCGACAATATGTTTGGTAAAAGCTTTATTTTGACTATAAGCACGAGGAGAATTCACAACAGATTGCAACAAGGAAATACAATATTCTAAAGAACAATTATCATAATTAAATTCCTTAAAATCCAATATAGTGGGTTCAATGCTATTTAAAGTCTTGACCTCTCCAATCCCACTTTTACCAAATTTAGCATCAAGATCTAAAAACTTCGAATCATTGGGAAGCCTTTTAACTAAAGTGACACATCTCCAGCCCCATCATTATTAAGATTCATATTGCAAAACAAAGATATAATAGGGGACACATCAATAACTTTAAGATCTTCATCATTATTTTCATGGAAACTAGAAGAACACACTTTTACAAAGCAATCTTTCTTAGCACGCAATCTAGCGGTTCTTTCTTTGCACTCATCAATGGAAATTGTCATAGCTTTGAGAGACTCATTAATATCATGCTTAGGAGGTGTAGATCTAAGTTTCAAAGAATCAACATCAAGCGAAAGTCTATCAATGTTCCTAGCCAAATCATCAACTTTAAGCAATTTTTCTTCGAGCATGGCATTAAAATTCTTTTGAGAGATCATAAATTCTTTCACACTATTCTCAAAATCAAAGGGCATCTTATTAAAATTACCATAAGAATTATTGTAGGAATTTCCATAATTATTATATGAATTAGTAGGGAACGGTCTAGGATTAAAGTTTCCTCCATAAGCATTGTTGCCAAAATTATTCCTACCAACAAAATTCACATCCAGAGATTCATTATTATTCTCAATCAAAGTAGACAAAGGCATATCATTGGGATTAATAGAAGCACTCTTAGTAGCAAACAATTTCATAAGTTCATCCATCTTTCCACTCAAAACATTAATTTCTTCTATAGCATGCACTTTCTTACTAGTAGTTCTTTCGGTGTGCCATTGAGAATAATTAGCCATAATGTTATCAAGGAGTTTAGTAGCTTCTCCTAAGGTGATTTCCATAAACGTGCCTCCCACGGCCGAATCTAAAAGATTTCTGGAAGCAAAATTCAATCTGGCATAATTTTTTTGTATAATCATCCATAAATTAAAACCATGAGTAGGGCAATTGTGAATCATCAATTTCATTCTTTCCCAAGATTGGGCAACAAGCTCATGATCAAGTTGTTTAAAATTCATAATATCGTTCCTAAGAGAGATGATCTTAGCAGGAGGAAAATACTTAGAGATAAAAGCATCTTTGCACTTATACCATGAATCAATAGTATTCTTAGGCAAAGACGTAAACCAAACTTTAGCACGATCTCTAAGTGAAAACGGCAATAACTTCAATGTAACAATATCATTATCCGTATCTTTCTTCTTTTGCATCTCACACAAATCAACAAAGTTGTTTAGATGGGTAGCGGCATCTTCACTAGGAAGGCCGGAGAATTGATCTTTCATAACAAGATTCAGCAAAGCAGCATTGATTTCACAAGACTCAACATCATTAAGAGGACCAATCAGAGTACTAAGTAAATCATTATTATTGGTACTGGAAAAGTCATACAATTTGGTATTATCTTGCGCCATCACGACAAGTAATCCAACACACAAGCAAACAAAAAGGCAAGCGAATGAGAGAGAGGAGATTGGGAAAGAGAGGGCGAATAAAATGGCAAGGGTGAAGTGGGGGAGAGGAAAACGAGAGGCAAATGGCAAATATTGTAAATGCGAGGGAGATGAGTTTGTGATGGGTACTTGGTATGTCTTGACTTGAGCGAAGACCTCCCCGGCAACGGCGCCAGAAATCCTTCTTGCTACGTCTTGAGCTTGCGTTGGTTTTCCTTGAAGAGGAAAGGGTGATGTAGCAATAGAAGCATAAGTATTTCCCTCAGTTTTTGAGAACCAAGGTATCAATCCAGTAGGAGGCTCCTCAAAAGTCCCATGAACCTACACAAACAAACAAGAACTCGCAACCAACGCAATAAAGGGGTTGTCAATCCCTTCAAGGGCACTTGCAAAAGTGAGATCTGATAGAGATAATATGATAAGATAAATATATTTTTGGTATTTTATGATATATATAGGAAAAGTAAAGATGCAAATAAAAGTAGATTGAAAGCTTATATGATAAAAGATAGACCCCAGGGCCATAGGTTTCACTAGTGGCTTCTCTCAAGATAGCATAACTATTACAGTAGGTGAACAAATTACTGTCGAGCAATTGATAGAAAAGTGAATAATTATGAGATTATCTAGGCATGATCATGTATATAGGCATCACGTCCATGACAAGTAGACCGACTCCTGCCTGCATCTACTACTATTACTCCACACATCGACTGCTATCCAGCATGCATCTAGAGTATTAAGTTCATAAAGAACAAACTAACGCATTAAGAAAGATGACATGATGTAGAGGGATAAACTCATGCAATATGATATAAACCCCATCTTTTCATCCTTGATGGCAACAATACAATATGTGCCTTGCTGCACCTGCTGTCACTGGGAAAGGACATCGCAAGATTGAACCCAAAGCTAAGCACTTCTCCCATTGCAATAAAGATCAATCTAATAGGCCAAACCAAACTAATAATTCGAAGATACTTGCAACGATAACTTAATCACACATAAAAGAATTCAGAGGAGATTCAAATATTTCTCATAGATAGACTTGATCATAAACCCACAATTCATCGGATCTCGACAAACACACCGCAGAAAGAGTTACATCGAATAGATATCCAAGAAGATCGAGGAGAACATTGTATTGAGATCCAAAGAGAGAGAAGAAGCCGTCTAGCTAATAACTATGGACCCGAAAGTCTGTGTTAAACTACTCACAACTCATCGGAGAGGCCTTGGAGATGATGTAGAGCCTCCCCCCCCCCCCGTGATAGATTTCCCCTCCAGCAAAGCGCCGGCAAAGCTTCCAAGATGGGATCTCGCGGATGCAGAAGGTTACAATGGTGGAAACAATTTTTCATGGTCGCTTCTAGTGTTTTCGGGGTACATGGGTATATATAGGAGGAAGAAATAGGTCGGTGGACGCCCGAGGGGCCCACGAGATAGGGGGCGCGCCTAGTAGGGGGGCCTCCACCCTCATAGCTGCCTCATTTATTTCATGACTTCCACTCCAAGTTCTCTAGATCACGTTCGTTCCAAAAATCACGCTCCCGAAGGTTTCATTCCGTTTGGACTCCGTTTGATATTCCTTTTCTTCGAAACACTGAAATAGGCAAAAGAACAACAATACGGGCTGGGCCTCCGGTTAGTAGGTTAGTCCCAAAAATGATATAAATGTGTAAAGTAAAGCCCATAAACATCCAAAATGGGTAATATAATAGCATGGCTGTAGGATCTTGAGAAGAGGTGTCTAGAGGGGGTGATTAGACACTAAGTACCAAAGTTGCAGTTTTTAACTTCTTTAAGTTTAAGTGGAGTTTAGGCAAAACTTTAACATTCATAATACACAACAATCAAGCATGCAAAGAGTATATGAGTAGCGGAAAGTAAAGCATGCAACTTGCAAGAATGTAAATGGAAGGGTTTTGGAGGATTCAAACGCAATTGGAGACACAGATGTTTTTGTCGTGGTTCCGATAGGTGGTGCTATCGTACATCCACGTTGATGGAGACTTCAACCCACGAAGGGTAACGGATGCGCGAGTCCATGGAGGGCTCCACCCACGAAGAAGCAACCTTGTCTATCCCACCATGGTCCTCACCCACAAAGGACTTGCTTCACTAGCGGTAGATCTTCAGGAAGTAGGCAATCTCCTTGCCCTTACAAACTCCTTGGTTCAACTCCACAATCTTGTCGGATGCTCCCAAGTGACACCTAGCCAATCTAGGAGACACCACTCTCCAAGAAGTAACAAATGGTGCGTTGATGATGAACTCCGTGCTCTTGTGCTTTAAATGATAGTCTCCCCAACAGTCAACTCTCTCTCATAGGATTTGGATCTGGTGTAAATAAGATTTGAGTGGAAAGCAACTTGGGGAAGGCTAGAGATCTAGATTCATATGGTAGGAATGGAATATCTTGGCCTCAACACATGAGTAGGTAGTTCTCTCTCAGAACTGGTAAGTTGGAAGTATAGGTTTGTTCTGATGGCTCTCTCCACAAATGAAGAGGGGGTGGAGGGGTATATATAGCCTGCACACAAAATCTAACCGTTACACACAATTTACCAAACTCGGTGGGACCGAATCAACAAACTCGGTTGGACCGATTTAGCAAATCTAGTGCCGCTAGGATTTTCGGTGGGACCGACATGCAACTTGGTAGGACTGATATGGTTAGGGTTAGGGCATAACGTAATCTCGGTGAGACCGATTTTGGTAATAGGATAACCAGAGAGTTGGTCAGGCAAACTTGTTGGGACCGATTACTCAAACTCGATGGGACCGATTTTGTTAATAAGTTAACCAGAGAGTTTGCATTGTAATCTCGGTAGTACCGATTGCTCAAACTCGGTGAGACCAATTTTTGTAATGGACATACACAGAGAGATTACAATCCCATCTCGGTGAGACCGAGATCCCTATCGGTGAGACCGATTTGTCTAGGATTTGTGGCAGTGGCTATGACATCTGAACTCGGTGGCGCCGGATAGAAAGAATCGGTGGGGCCGAGTTTGACTCTAGGTTTAGGTCATATGTGTGGAAGTGGGAAAGCATTTGAGGGTTTTTGGAGCATATCACTAAGCACTTGAAGCAAGAGGCTCATTAAGCAACACCTCATCCCTCCTTGATAGTATTGGCTTTTCCTATAGACTCAATGTGATCTTGGATCACTAAAATAGAAAATGAAGAGTCTTGAGCTTGAAGCTTGAGCCAATCCTTTGTCCTTAGCATCTTGAAGGAGTTCCCACATCTTTTAGTCCATGCCACTCCATTGTTGAACTTATCTGAAACATACTAGATAAAAGTGTTAGTCCAACAAGAGATATGTTGACATTAATTACCAAAACCACCTAGGGAGCACTTGTGCTTTCAATCTCCCCCTTTTTGGTAATTGATGACAACATACATCAAAGCTCTAGATAAAGATATAAAGAATAGCAAGTAAAGCTTTGGAAAGACATGTAACAAGCATAGGCTCCCCCTACATGTATGCAATCATGTGAATATGGAATATAGAAGCATGTGAGAGCACAACCATGATAGAGTAGGCAATGTGTTACATGTATCTTGTCCATATGCATCAGAGCAAAGAATATTAAAGAAAATACCTTCATGCTCATGAGTCCTTCTTGCAAACAGTATGTACATCAGAAAGAATTCCTCATACACATGATTGTGATGCATATACTTACCTTGTAGTCTTGAGTTGGCTTAGGATGGAGTGAACCTGCGTAAACAAGGTTAGATAACACAGGTACATCTACTAGCCAGAGCAAACAGAAGAAACCACAAGAATACCAAGACTGGGATGACATATAGAGAGTGAGTACTAAGTACCACATTGGATTAGACATGTCCCCAAGGGTAAAGATATGCAATGAATTTAAATGATTTCTTTCCCTTAGATGTCTTGCTCCCCCTGAATCTAACATGGGATACTGGGAGAAGATAGGGAACAGAAAATCAGAGCTGAAAGATATAAATGAACATAGCTAATGCAAATAAGCATATATGAACATGTCTTTCCCCTCAAGAAGACATGTGGCATCTCTCCTCTTGAACACCAAGCATCTGGGATCCTTGAGAAATAATTTCTACTTGAGTATTCTCTCCCCCTGGAGATCTCTTTCTCCCCCTGTGGAAGTAATACTCTCTCCCTTTTGGAAGTGATAAGCTTTGATGTGATCTCTCTCCCTCTTTGACATCAATTTCCAAGAAGGGTATGATCCTTGAGTCCAACACAAAGCATTTATATAAATGGGATGCTTGTAGAGGACAAGATTCATTGAGTGGAGCTGGATCAGAAGAAACATAGAATAAGAGGCAAACTGTTTTTCCTGTTGTGAAATCGGTGGCACCGACTGGTATGCTTCGGTTGTACCGAAAGGATTCGGTTGGACCAAAAACAACAAATCGGTGAAACCGAGTTCATCGCAGAGAAAACACTTGTCACCTCAGCTTACTAGACTAGTAAGATCTCACAAAGATTTGCAAGGCATTTACTGAATGATATGCAATGAATTGGATGCAGAAAATGCAGAGCAAACAAAAAGAAATCTAGATGAAGGTTTTTTTTTGAAAAAGGGAAACAAATATGCATGAGACAAATGCAAAAGCATAGTAAAGAACACGAGAGAACTTCATCTAGAGATGGTCGGCGACAAAGTCACCTATGTTAGATTATATTGACTTAGGAGTCAAGTGAGATCACTTGATCATAGATCATACTCATCGTTTAAGCTCAAAATGGGGTTACCATTTTTTGTTTAAGCATCTTGATGTATTCACATCTTGTCGAGTTGCTTTAGCTCATGACTCGGAGTAAAGCTTCTCTAAGATGGAATAACATACCTTGGTTGGTGGTGTTGACCATGTAGTTGAACTTGTGTGGGTTGCTCAAGGTTGATGTAGCTCATCAAGAGTTGGGAGCACCACTTGGAATTTGAGTCCATCTACCTACATGGGTTAGTTCTTGCAAGTAAGAGCACTTGTGTATCCAAAAATGACAATCATGAATCTCAACATAGAATTTGTCAAAGGATATGTTTGAATGGTTTCGTGCTTCCTTGTCTTCAACCACCAAAGTGCAGAGACTTGGTGATGTAGAGATTTCTCAAGATGTGAGTAGATTACAATCACATGGAATTTGATTCAACCAAGTACCTACATGGGTTATATAACATGCAAGATGCAAATATATCCAAGACATAAGATTTTCATCATAAGAGAAATATCAAGGATTAGCCATAAGCTCATGTGTTGCATGTTTCCAATGGAGTTTCTACTCCAAGTTTGAAGCATCTATGATGTTCAATTCTCCTCTCAACCTGCAAAACACTTTCTCATCAAGAGGTTTAGTGAATATATCCGCTAATTGCTTTTCGGTGCGAACATGCTTAAGATTAATGTCACCCTTAGCAACATGATCTCGAATGAAATGATGACGAACTTCAATATGCTTAGTTCGAGAATGTTGTATGGGATTATGACCAATTTTGATAGCACTTTCATTATCACAAAGCAATGGAAAATGTTTCACATATATCCCATCATCTTTAAGAGTTTGGGTCATCCAAAGTAATTGAGCACAACATGAACCAGTGGCAATGTACTCCGCTTTGGCGGTAGATAAGGATACCGAGTTTTGTTTCTTGGAGGACCAAGACACAAGATATCTACCAAGAAATTGACAAGTACCCGAAGTGGACTTTCTATCAACCTTGTCTCCGGCATAGTCCGAGTCGGAGTAGCCAACAAGATCGAAAGAGGCCCTCTTAGGATACCAAATGCCAAAATTTGGTGCATGAATTAACTATCTCACTATCCTTTTTACGGCCTTAAGATGACATTCTTTAGGAGCAGCTTGATATCTTGCACACGTGCACACACTTAGCATAATATCGGGACGTGAAGCACATAGGTATAACAATGAACCAATCATAGAGCCATAAACCTTTTGATCAACCGGTTCACCATCTTTGGTCAAGTCAAGATGTCCACTAGTAGGCATGGGTGTAGTCATACCTTTGCATTGTTGCATATTGAACTTCTTGAATAAGTCCTTGGTGTACTTTGTTTGAGAGACAAAGGTACCTTCCTTAGTTTGCTTGATTTGCAAACCAAGAAAGAATTTGAGTTCACTCATCATAGACATCTCAAACTTCTCGGACATTAGCTTCCCAAACTTCTCACTAAAATGAGGGTTACACTACTAGAAATACCACTACTAATGGCGCACCTAATATGGCCATTAATGGCGCATCACTGGTGCGCCACTGACAACATGCCATTAGTAATTTTTACTAATGGCGCACCAGCTGGTGCGCCATTAGTGTGCGCCATTAGTATACCAGATACTAATGGCGCACCAGCTGGTGCGCCATTAGTATATGCGAGGGTGCGCCATTAGTATGCCTCCCAGTTGGCATGTACACCCAGGTGCTTTGGCATACTAATGGCGCACCACCTCTGGATGCGCTTAGTAACCGCAGCATACTAATGGCGCACTACCCGGTGATGCGCCATTAGTATGCACTGTCATACTAATGGCGCACTGTCGTGTGATGCACCATTAGTATGAATATTAGGTTTTTTTATTTTTTTATTTTCTGTTTTTTGCACAGGTTACAAAATGTATAATTTGACAAAATATAGACAGCACACATCAACAATAGATTCATCAAATACAATAGAAGATTAGTCTTTGAATACAATTCATCATATTAGTCTCCGAATACAATTCATCATATTAGTCTCCGAATTAAAAAGACCGAACAAAGATAGAACATTATATTACAAGTCTCGAGACCGCGAGTAGCGAGTTTGTCTTCGCATTACAAGTCGATATCGATCATCTAAACTACCATCACATAGAAGAGAGATGCGGTCATCACGATGAGCATCATCACGATGAAACTCGTCTTCATCCGGTTCCTCCAACACTCCCTCCCCTCTCCCGCTAGATAGCGGGCGTATCTAGATTCGGCCTCGGCCCTAGTGGTGTACCCTTTGTAACTGTTACCGCTGAATCGGTGAACCTGTCTCCGACACTCCTCCTAGTCATCGTAGACTCCGGGAACCTTACCCTTGTACACGACATATGTCGGCATCACTATGCACTAGCCAAACGAAACGTTAGTACCAATTCACAGACAATACATAAGCAATATATAATTATGCAACAGAACGATCGGAAGAGAAAAGCAAGACATTAATAGCATCGATTACATCTAAGTTGAATGACTCTCAAAACCAAAGAGACATACTACAAGTTCATTAAAGTTTAATTACAACATGAGCCAATCGATGTTTCAGAACTAGACAACTCGACTCAAGGGACCGGAGCGTGGATGAAGCCGCCGTCTATCGTGGGAGTCATGAAAGAACGGGCGTTGTCATCCTGCATTTGTAGCATTGTGTCGATGTCACTGTTGGACGGTTGATTTCTGAGGTAGAACTGCCCCGAGGTACGAAGGACATCTTGATGGATGATTTCCGCAAACTCCGACTGGATGCGAAAGAATTCTTGTCGGAGGTCCGCGTCCTGGATTGCCGACACGCTCGCGGCCCAATCTTGGAGTTTACTCGGTAGCAGAAGTTGATGATGGTCCCGTACGATCGCCCGCATGTGATGGATGGCGTAGTAGGCACCCTTCTGACCGCCAGGCGGCTGCTTGACGCAGCAGAACATCGTATTGTGGGAGAACACATGCTTGCCGTACTTACGAATAGGCTTGGTGAAGGTGCCTCCAGATTGGGTGTAGCCGGGGAGAACATCATCAAGAACCTTCTTGACATTTGTGTAGTCTACGTTCGACTGACGGTCCGGGTCGAAATACGTGGCCATGGAATATTTGGGGCTTAGGAGGATGAGCGTGCAACGTGTGTCACTGCAGAAAACACGGAATGTTAAAAGAAAAACGATCGAAAAGTAAGAATTCATATGTTACGGGCCGGTTGAGGGGAGGACTTACTCGGGAAAGTAAGGCACGAGGAAGTTATCCTTATCTTGGTTTGCCAGAATGACGCCTTCGAGGTAAGAACTCGCGACTTGCCGGTCCCCAGCGCTGCCCAAGATCTTGGCACGCATGTAGAAGGGGTCGACTATCACGATGTCCGGGGTCTTGTCGCGAATGATCCGCATCTCCATACTCAGCGAAAATAGCCGAACGAAGGTGTAGTGCAGCGGATGAAGGTTAAACATAGCAAAGATGTCATCAAACCGCAGGACGATCGTACCCCCGATGTCGCCATCCACAAAGCCCTTGCCCTCTGGCACCTTGGCCACGAAAACCGGGTATGCCACATCCTTCTCTCTGAGACGCCGCTTCTCCAAAGAAAGAACACTGTCGTGAAGACTCCGCATAGCACCAGTTGCAGCATTGAGCATATTTGGTGGTAGCATCGCCCTACCCGCCACATGCACCCTCCTCGAGATATCCTGCGGTGAAGGTGGCCCGTCCTGAGCACGGATCGTACTCGGTGCCGGCTGGCTCGCACCCTTCTTAGTCTTTCTTTTGCGTGCCTTCTTCTTCTCCTGTAATGGGACCGAGTTCTGCTCACAGACCGCCTTCTTGAGTGTGTTGGGGCTGATAATATTTCGCACCTCGCCTATCTGAGGCTAAGTGAAGTCGGCAGCTGGAGGCGTCTCCTAGTGTTCAACAATGTTCTTAATTCCATTACCTAGTGTACATACCAACAGCCATAAACAAAAGAGCAACTAATGACTGAGCCAACCAAGAGCCACAGACGAAACCAGCACATGCTTGCACATGCACTGAAGCTACAACTCTTATCAAGGTAAAAATAAAAGAGTAGCAGCCATATGGACAGCTGACCAATATTGTTCTTAACTCCACTTCCTACTGTACACAGTAGCAGCCATGAAGTGCATCAGTAGCAACGAGCACAGGCGCAACACAGGATAGAGCGCAGCCATGAAGTCAAGTTAACAATATCTGCCAAAACCTAATACAAATGAATCATATGAATAAAAATGATTGATGCAGAATCCAAAATGGCAACTGGCATACATCGCTGGAACCAATTGTGCATATATGGTAATTATGAGTTTTACTTTGTAGATAATTAGATAATGAATTAGAGTTGCGTTTATCTCCAAATATAGCAACCTAGTTGAAATTCCCCAAGCAATTTCACAGTTAATAAAGTACCAAACCAGATAGAGTCCTAGTAGTCACCACTATTACTATGACCCACATTTTCATTTCACTCTAAATTTGTTTGGTTTACAGCTGTTGCCCCCCAAACAAGGTCTTGAGATCTACATTGGAACTAGTTTTGCAGTAATGGCAGCTTATGTGCTGTTGCTTATGATCAGTACAAGGTATATCAAAATAGCTGTGATCCCGGCTATCATACTTGTTTTCATTGGTGCCTTGTGGGGCAAATTCTATGTCAAAGGAAGGTTGCGGCATAGCACCAATGAAATGGCTAACTTGGGCAGTGGCAGCGAGAAACATCAGGGTCTGCTACTAATGGTACTACTATCGTACTGTCTGCAGCTAATGCAGCTCGTCTTGGCACATCGTGCTGAGCTGACCAAGGGACAACAAAATGACAATTTTGTTCTCTCTCACTTTCTCCTCTTCTTCAGTTCTGCGCTTGGCGCTCTGGCATCGATGATGGCCACACTCCCGATCGGAACCAGCCCAGGTGTAGCGCAGGCACAGCAAGCGCTTCACAGGACCTTCACTGTCGTGCTTATGATAACGGTGCACACCGTGGCTGCAGAATGGACGGGGGAAGACATGGTACTAATTTGCATGCCGGAGCTTATTGCTATAGAGATGGTTTGGGAATTTCAACTAGGTTGCTATATTTGACCAATTGTCTGACTGCCAACAAACATGAAAAACCAACAACATAGATCCGAGGTGGGGCAAAATGGCAACTGGTGGTGGTGGTGCTGGTGACAAGAAGAAATAGAGATGGGGGCTCACGGGGGATGCGAGGGGGATAGGGGGAGAGGAGGAGGGGGAGCTCACGGGGGCGACGAGGTCCGGGTGGTGGTGTGGGTGCTCCGGCGACGGTGGTGTGGACGGGGCGGCGTCCGGGCCACCGGCGACGAGGGCGGCGGGGCGATGGCGAGTCGTCCTGGCCACCGGAGTCGGCTGGGCGAGGTCAACGGCGAGCGCCCCCTCTTCCTCCTCCTTCTCCGTGGGGAAAGCGGCGGGGCGGCGGCGTCGGGAGAGGAGAGGGCGGCGTCGCGGCGTCTCACGGCGTCGGGGCGGCGTCGCGGCGTCGGGGCAGCGTCGAGGCGGCGGGGCAGCGGCGTCGGGAGAGGAGAGGAGAGGGGAAGGGGATCGAGGGCGAGGGCGAGAAGGGGATCGAGGGCCGGGGAGGAAAAATATGGATGGGGGCACAATACTAATGGCGCACCACCCCCCGGTGCGCCATAAGTATATCCACACTAATGGCGCACCTCACCCTGGTGCGCCATTAGTACTTTTTTTTTATTTCTGCTCGAGCCAACAGGTTATCTCCCACCTGACCTAATCCACACCAAGTCCCCTCTACTAGCTTGACTGGTCAGTAGCCAGTTCTCACACCAGGAGGTCCTGGGTTCGAATCCCAGGCTCCACAAATTTTTTTTATCATTTAAAAAGCTGTTTGATACTTATTTATGTTTAAATATGTTCAAACTTGTTTAAATAATAACAGTAATATTTTTTTATAAGACAGTAGCATTTAAAAAGCTGTTTGATACTTATTTTTTTTATAAGACGGTGCACGGGGTGCGGGGGGGCGGCGGCGGCGGTTGGGTAGGGGAATCGAGGGTGCGGTGGGTCGGCGGCGGCGGCCGGTGGACTTGGGGGGTGCTCGGCGCCGAGGGGGACCGGATCTGGCGAGGTGGGATAGCGGTCGAGATGGAGGGGGATCGAGGTGGGCTCCACAAATTTTTTTTAGCATTTAAAAAGCTGTTTGATACTTATTTGTGTTTAAATATGTTCAAACTTGTTTAAATAATAATAGTAATATTTTTTTATAAGACAGTAGCATTTAAAAAGCTGTTTGATACTAATTTTTTTAATAAGACGGTGCGCGGGGTGCGGGGGGTCGGCGGCGGCGGTTGGGTAGGGGAATCGAGGGTGCGGGGGGTCGGCGGCGGCGGCCGGTGGACTGGGGGAGCTCGGCGGCGAGGGGGGCCGGATCTGGCAAGGTGGGATAGCGATCGAGATGGAGGGGGATCGAGATCGAGTGTCCATGAAATTTAAAAATATTCATGATAGTTCAAAAAGTACCCATGAAATACAATCGAGAAATGAAGGCTACGATTTAAATACAATCGATCTTAGCTAGCTATCTGTTCACAATCTTCTTGCCCTTCTTTTTCGCAAATGGAGTTCTTCTGTGGAACGGACGTCCTTTAGGTAGGGTGGTCCTGCTTCTTCTTGTGGTGTATGCTGCTACTTCATCATCGTCGTCATGTTCGATCCTCGGGTCGCCGTACTTGTCGAAGTCTTGCTCATTGGCTACTCCATCCATTCCGATGATCTTCCTTTTGCCTCTCCTCACGACAACACGACTGGGCTTTGGCGGGTCGGTAATGAAGAAGCATTGGTCCACTTGGGAAGCCAGTACCCATGGCTCATTTTTCGCGGTGACGTTTGCGCCCGCGGTCTTGGATTTGGCTTCGGGTATAACCATGGTGGTGAAATACCGGTCTTCTTTTATGACATTCTTGGCCCATCTGACACGGAACATCGGGACCTTCTCTCCAGCGTAGCTCAGCTCCCAGATCTCCTCGATCCTTCCGTAGTATCTGTCCTTGTCGTTACCGGTGTAGGATTCCATCGTTACCCCGGAGTTCTGATAACCATCGCTCTTCATGTCCTTGGCCTCGGTGTAGAATGTGTAGCCGTTGATATCGTACGCCTCATAGGTCATCAGGTTGTGCTCGGCGCCCTGTGACAAGGCGAATATGAGTTGTTCTTCCGCGGAAGAATCCTCATGTAAAGGGTACGACAGAAGCTTATGCTTGAACCAACGCGTGAAACATGAGTTGTGCTCTTTGAGTATATCTCCGTCCGTTCTCTGTTGGCCTCGGTCATTGTACGTCTTTTTAATAAAGGTTTTGTGCTCTACCAACCAAGGATCGACCACGTCTATGTGTTGTAGCGCGACTAGGTTTGCTCTTTCAAAGTCGGCGAGTCGACCCTCGAAGTCGACATGCATTTCGCGGCGACCCTCACGGTGACCCCATCCAGCGAGCCTGCCGAGGTGCCTGTTGACGGGCAGACCAACGGGGTTCTCGATGCCTAGATAATTCGTGCAGTAGGAGATGCACTCTTCGGTCAGAAAGCCCCTGGCTATGCTTCCTTCTGGACGTGACATGTTGCGAACGTATCCTTTGATGACACCATTCATCCTTTCGAACGGCATCATGCTGTGCAGGAACGTCGGCCCGAGTTGGATGATATCCTCCACTATATGGACCAGCAGATGCACCATAATATCGAAGAATGCGGGCGGGAAGTACATCTCAAGCTCGCATAGTATCACCACGATCTCTTCCTGTAGCCTTCTGAGTTGCCTCACGCCAATCGACTTCTGAGAGATGACGTCGAAGAAGTTGCATAGGCCAAATAGCGTTTCACGGACGTGCGCGTCCATGATCCCACGGATTGCAACTGGAAGTATCTGCGTCATCAGCACGTGACAGTCGTGAGGCTTCATCCCGCTGAACTTCTGCTTCGCTGGGTCTAGGTATCTGCTTATCTTCCCCGCGTAACCGTAAGGAAGTTTTACTCCTAGGAGGCAGGTGAAAAACTGCTCGATCTCCTCCTGACTTAGAGTGAAGCACGCGGGAGGGTAGTCATTTCCGGTCTTCTTGGCCTTTTTGCCTTTGCGACGACTTTCTGTGTCCTGCTTCGCCTCATCATCATCATCATCATCATCATCATCATCATCATCATCATCATCATCATCATCATCATATATAGCGTGAAGCTCCTGCCTGATGCCCATTGATTTCAAGTCTGCCCTTGCTTTCGGCCCATCTTTGGTCCTCTCTGGCATGTTGAACAGGGTACCAAGTAGACTCTCGCACACGTTCTTCGTGATATGCATGACATCAAGGCTGTGAGGCACACGGTGGATCTTCCAGTACGGCAAGTCCCAGAAAACAGACCTCGTTTTCCATACCTTCAGCAGCGGCTCTGGCGCCTTTCGCTTCTTTCTCGGCTCTGGCGCCTTTTGCTTCTTTCCCGGCAGTGGGCAGTCATTCCAATTTTTCAATAGCTTGTCTATTTCCTCGCCGCTCCTCGTACACGGGCGTTTTCGGGGTTCTGTTTCACCATCGAACAGATCCTTGCGTTTCCTCCACGGGTCATCGTCGCGAAGCCACCTTCGATGTCCCATGAACACGGTTTTCGAAGACCCGGGATCTCTATCTAGCTGGCGATACGTTGTGTCATCCATGCACCTTACGCATCCAGAAAATCCGTGGACTACCTGCCCCGCAAGATATCCGTAACCGAGATAGTCGTGCACCGTCGTGAGCAGTGCGACTCTCATAGGGAAATACTCTTTCTCTGTGGCGTCCCACGTATTGGCTGGCGTTTTCCACAGCGTGTCAAGCTCCTCTTTCAGCAGCCCTAGATACAGATTGATGTCGTTCCCTGGTTGTTTCGGCCCTTCAATTAGCATACTCATGTGAATGTACTTCCTCTTCATGCACAACCAGGGGGGAAGGTTGTACATCCACACAAACACAGGCCAGGTGCTATGTGTGCTTCTCTGGCTGCCAAACGGATTGACTCCATCGGTGCTCGCGCCCAGCACGATGTTCCTTGGATCGTTCCCAAATTCTGGGTATTCGAAGTTCAATGCTTGCCACTGGCTCGCATCCTTAGGGTGACTCAGCATCTTGTCTTTTTTATCTATCTCCGGATCATTTGCGTCATCTTCTCGCTTCTTCTCCTCCCTATCCGCGTGCCAACGTAGGAGCTTTGCTACCTTAGGATCCGCGAAATACCGCTGCAGACGAGGAGTGATCGGAAAGTACCACACCACTTTTCGAGGAGCTTTCTTCCTCTTCTTGTATCGAGTGACACCGCACACCGGACATATTGTAGACTCCGCGTGCTCGTCCCGATAAATGATGCAATTGTTCATGCACACATGGTATTTCACGTGCGGTAAATCCAGAGGACACACGATTTTCTTCGCCTCCTCCAAACTGGTCGGGCACTTGTTCCCCTTGGGAAGACGTTCGTGCCAGAATGACATGTTCTCGTCGAAGCATGCGTCGGTCATTTTGTGTTTTACCTTCATCTCCAGGGCCATGAGCGTTACTTTCAGGCGGGTATCCTCGGGCCTGCATCCTTCATACAATGGAGTAACCGCGTCTAACTCAAGTTGATCCATCTTGGCTTTCTCTCGGGCGGCAGCTCTTGCGTTATCCGTCTGCTTGAGAAGCAGCTCTTGAATATGAGGGTCCTGCACCCAGCCCATCGATGGTCCAGCGTCGTCTGCTCCGCCGGCATCATCATCTTCATGATCATGCCCGTCGCCTGCTCCGGCATCTTCCTCATCATCATGTCCTGCATCTTCTACATGATGACTGTGTACAGCATCACAGTCGTGATCATCTCCTGGGGATTCTTCGTCTTCTCGCCCGCCCGAGCCGCGGTGGTTGTCTTGCTGCCCTTCCTCATTTCTTGCCTGCCCCGCATGGACGACTTCGTAGTCATCTTCATCACCTTGTCACCGATAGCCATCCATGAAACCACGCAACAGCAGGTGGTCCCGCACCTGCCCGGAATCCGGGTCCGCAATAAGGCTCTTCAGCTTGCATCTTCGACACGGACATCTTATCTCCGTCTCGTTCTTTTGAAGCATCTCGGCCTTCGCGGACCTCAAAAACCTATTCATGATGCCTTCGGTCATCGTGCGGACCATGGTCGTCTGCGGGGTAGAGCAAAACGATATTTTAGAACCAAACAAAAATTTGGCATGACCTTCCCTAAAAATAGGACCAAAAAGAATGCTTAATGCCAAAATTCTCGCCGAAACGGAAATGAATCAACATTCCGGCAAAATATTGGCAACTATCGCATATCAAATACCGGTACACCTCCAAACACAAACACATATGCAACACCACAAACATATGCAACACCACGAACATACATAGATCTAGCTAGGCCGTAAAAAGTGCATGTGCACATTGTTGTAAGGAGAACAACCTAAATATAGCTTCCCCCCTTACTTACCTATTAAAACAAGGTAATTTAACCACTTAATTTGAATGAATCTATGGTGGAAATGAGGTGAAAAAGAGGAGGCACCCAAGACAAGGAGGAGGTGGAGAGAATGAAGTGGGGAGAAAGTGAGTGTGTGGGTAGGAGAGGCTGTCCCAAATATCTTGTTGCTGCCCACTTACTAATGGCACACCTCTTGCATGGTGCGCCATTAGTACTTACAACTACTAATGGCGCACTTGGGCAGGATACGCCATTAGTATGTTTGGATAGGCGCACTAGTTCAAAAAAAAATCCTATACTAATGGCGCACCCACTGACAGGTGCGCCATTAGTAGTTACAACTACTAATGGCGCACTTGGGCAGGATGCGCCATTAGTATGTTTGGATAGGCGCACTAGTTCAAAAAAAAGTTTCTATACTAATGGCGCACCTGCTGCCTAGTGCGCCATTAGTAGTTACAACTACTAATGGCGCACTTTGCCGGGATGCGCCATTAGTATGTTTGGACAGGCGCACTAGTTAAAAAAAATTTGATACTAATGGCGCACCCGTAGCATGGTGTGCCATTAGTTGTTTAAACTCTAATGGCGCATCAGATTGTGGTGCGCCATTAGTATATACTAATGGCGCACCATCTTTCTGGTGCGCCATTAGTGTCAATCCCATCTATAGCCATTTTCCTAGTAGTGTTAGTTGATACAAATATGATATCATCAACATAAATTTGGCATACAAATAATTCTCCATTAACCCATTTAGTAAAAAGTGTGGAATCAATTTTCCCAATTTCAAATCCCTTTTCAAGAAGAAACTTGGTCAAGCATTTATACCAAGCTCTAGGAGCTTGTTTAAGACCATAAAGAGCTTTGTGAAGTTTGTAAACATGATTGGGTTTCTTAGGATTGAGAAAGCCGGGAGGTTGTTTAACATAAACTTCCTCCTCTATTTCACCATTTAGAAAGGCACTTTTAATGTCCATTTGGTATAAGGTGATATCATGGTGATTAGCATAGGCAAGTAAGATGCGAATGGATTCAAGTCTAGCAACGGGAGCATAAGTCTCACCATAGTCCATACCTTCGACTTGTGTGTAGCCTTGGACGATGAGACGTGCTTTGTTGCGAACTACTTGTCCATCTTCATCTTGCTTGTTGCAAAACACCCATTTGGTACCGATGATGTTGTGGTTGTCGTCGGGATTCTCAACCAATGTCCAAACTTGATTCCTCTCAAAGTTTTGTAGCTCTTCATGCATGGCATTTATCCAATCCGGATCTTCCAATGCTTCTTTGACCTTCATAGGTTCAATGCTAGAGATGAAAGAATAGTTTTTACAAAATTTAGCTAAACGAGTTTTAGAGCGAGTGATTCTCCCGGTTTGAATATCATTGTAGATTTGCTCGACGGGATGGTCTTTAGCAATTCTTGCTCGAACTTGTGAAAGCTTTTGCTTGGTTCTTGGTTGAACTTCTTCTTCATCTTGTTCTTCTTCTCTTCCTTCTTCATTGTTGGCATTGTCGTTCTCTTGTCGTGGTGTAGAAGGAGGTTGTTGACGTTCATCTTGATGCACTTCCTCGTTTTCTTCATCTTGGTGTGTCCCACTTGTGGATGCTTCCGTATCAACTCTTGGTTCCCCTTGTCGTGAAGTAGAAGCTTCCACTTGGACGAACGAGGTACTCTCCTTCACTTCCGTTGGACGGACCTTGCCAATAGACAAGTCTTGGATTGCTTCCGAAGGATCTTTGTCTCCTACATCAATTGGCAATTGATCTACTTGCGAGCCATTAGATTCATCAAACTTCACATCTACCGTCTCTTCAACCTTTCGGGTGAAATTATTGTAGACACGGTAAGTGTGAGAGTTTGAGCCATAACCTAGTAGGAAACCTTCATGAGACTTATGAGCAAATTTAGAACGACGATGCTTATCAAGAATGTAGCACTTTGAGCCGAATACTCGAAAGTATCCAACTTGGGGTTTGTTACCGGTGAGGAGCTCGTATGCCGTCTTGCCGAGTAGCTTGTGAAGATACAACCGATTTGTTGCATGACAAGCTGTCTCAACCACTTCTGCCCAAAAGTGCTTTGGCGTCTTGTACTCATCAAGCATCGTTCTCGCCATTTCGATGAGCGTCCGGTTCTTCCTCTCAACAACTCCATTTTGTTGAGGTGTGTACGTAGCCGAGAACTCGTGTGAAATCCCTTCTTCGTCAAGTAAGGTGTCCACCTTTGCGTTCTTGAACTCCGTTCCATTGTCGCTTCAAACCTTCTTGATCTTCACTTCAAACTGATTTTGAGCCTTCCTGGCGAAGTTTTTGAAGATCTTGTGGACCTGCGATTTATCATCAAGAAAGAACACCCACGTAAATCTTGAAAAATCATCAACTATAACTAGACCAAAATAATTTCCACCGAGACTCTTGTAAGCGTTGGGACCAAAAAGATCCATGTGAAGTAGCTCAAGTGGCCTCCTTGTGGTCATGATGTTTTTCACGGGATGCCTTCCTCCAACCTGTTTACCTACTTGACAAGCACTGCAAAGTCTATCCTTATCAAATATGACATCGTTAACACCAAGGATATGATTCCCTTTAATAAGCTTGTCAAGGTTTCTCATGCCAACGTGACCTAGTCGTCTATGCCATAACCAACATTTTGAGGATTTAGCAATGAAGCAAGTTTTAGGTTGAGCCTTTTTAGTGAAATTAACAATGTAAAGATCACCTCTACGAACACCGGTAAAGACCATTTTATGATTATCTCTACGAAACACTTGGCAATCTACTTCAGTAAATAGGACATTGAAACCGAAATCAGCAAGTCTAGATACTAAAAGTAATTTGTAGCCAAGAGATTCAACGAGCATAACATTTTGAGTGGAGCTATCATGTGAGATGGCCACCTTACCGAGGCCAACCACCTTACCCTTTGAGTTGTCACCGAAAGTGACATACTTTCGAGGACTATCATTTTCGGCAAGCTCACGAAACATGTCTTTATCTCTAATCATGTGATCAGTACATCCACTGTCAAGAACCCATTCCTTTCCTCCTGACATATATCCCCGAAGATTTGCCATAAGACCAAAATGTCTCATTGCATCGTCAAGATCGAAGTCACTATCATCATCCTCATCATAGTATCCATGTTCAACATCGTCATGTGGTGGATCAAGTCCTAGAGAGGGTCATTCGTTAGAGTGAGTTTGACAACGATCTTGCTTATGAATTCTTATAGCTTCGGAAATAATATCACCAATAATTCCAACATCTCCTTTGGCACGCATAAGGTTTGTAAGCTCAAATAGACGATCACCAAACATAGGATCACTAGTATTCATCTTACTCAAAGCAATGGACTTATGGAGAATTTCATCTAGATTTTTCAAGGAATAATTTGGAAAGTGTTCCTCAAGAAATTTCCATATGGTGTAGGCACACTTAAGAGTAGGCAAGTTTCTAATCAAGTTTCTAGGCAAGCCTCTAATGATAAGTTCAACAGTTCTAAGATTGCGAATCATGTCAATTGACTCATCAAGGGTAGGATGCATAGGATCAACATGAGGTGCACAAGGGCTAGAAATGTACTTGTTCAAATGATATTGATTGAAAATTACAAGCATCTCATTTTCCACTCATGAAAATACTCTCCATCGAGAATAGGCACTCTGTGTCTAAGACTCCCCAAAGCAGACTCATCCATCTTCCTCCAATGGTGATTAAACCAAGCCAATGGAGACCAATGCTCTGATACCACTTGTAGGATCTTGAGAAGAGGTGTCTAGAGGGGGTGATTAGACACTAAGTACCAAAGTTGCAGTTTTTAACTTCTTTAAGTCTAAGTGGAGTTTAGGCACAACTTTAACATTCATAATACACAACAAGCAAGCATGCAAAGAGTATATGAGCAGTGGAAAGTAAAGCATGCAACTTGCAAGAATGTAAAGGGAAGGGTTTTGGAGGATTCAAACACAATTGGAGACACGGATGTTTTTGTCGTGGTTCCGATAGGTGGTGCTATCGTACATCCATGTTGATGGAGACTTCAACCCACGAAGGGTAACGGTTGCGCGAGTCCACGGAGGGCTCCACCCACGAAGGGTCCATGAAGAAGCAACCTTGTCTATCCCACCATGGCTGTCGCCCACGAAGGACCTGCCTCACTAGCGGTAGATCTTCACAAAGTAGGAGATCTCCTTGCCCTTACAAACTCCTTGGTTCAACTCCACAATCTTGTCGGAGGCTCCAAGTGACACCTAGCCAATCTAGCAGACACCACTCTCCAAGAAGTAACAAAGGGTGCGTTGATGATGAACTCCTTGCTCTTGTGCTTCAAATGATAGTCTCCCCAACACTCAACTCTCTCTCATAGGATTTGGATCTGGTGGAAAGAATATTTGAGTGGAAAGCAACTTGGGGAAGGCTAGAGATCAAGATTCATATGGTAGTAATGGAATATCTTGGCCTCAACACATGAGTAGGTAGTTCTCTCTCAGAACTGGTAAGTTGGAAGTGTAGGTTTGTTCTAATGGCTCTCTCCATGAATGAAGAGGAGGTGGAGGGGTATATATAGCCTCCACACAAAATCTAACCGTTACACACAATTTACCAAACTTGGTGGGACCGAATCAACAAACTCGGTCGGACCGATTTTGTAAATCTAGTGACCGTTAGGATTTTCGGTGGGACCGACATGCAACTCGGTAGTACCGATATGGTTAGGGTTAGGGCATAACGTAATCTCGGTGAGACCGATTACACAAACTCGGTGAGACCGATTTTGGTAATAGGCTAACCAGAGAGTTGGTCAGGCAAACTTGGTGGGACCGATTACTCAAACTCGGTGGGACCGATTTTGGTAATAAGTTAACCATAGAGTTTGCATTGTAATCTCGGTAGTACTGATTGCTCAAACTCGGTGAGACCGATTTTGGTAATGGACATACACAAAGAGATTACAATCCCATCTCGGTGAGACCGAGATCCCTATCGGTGAGACCGATTTGTCTAGGCTTTGTGGCAGTGGCTGACATCTGAACTCGGTGGCGCCGGATAGAAAGAATCGGTGGGGCCGAGTTTGACTTTAGGTTTAGGTCATATGTGTGGAAGTGGAAAAGTAGTTGAGGGTTTTGGATCATATCACTAAGCACTTGAAGCAAGAGGCTCATTAAGCAACACCTCATCCCTCCTTGATAGTATTGGCTTTTCCTATAGACTCAATGTGATCTTGGATCACTAAAATAGAAAATGAAGAGTCTTGAGCTTGAAACTTGAGCCAATCCTTTGTCCTTAGCATCTTGAAGGAGTTCCCACATCTTTTAGTCCATGCCACTCCATTGTTGAACTTATCTGAAACATACTAGATAAAAGTGTTAGTCTAACAAGAGATATGTTGACATTAGTTACCAAAACCACCTAGGGAGCACTTGTGCTTTCAATGGAACAATAAAAAATTATAGATACGTTGAAGATGTGTCACATGTTATTTATGTATACCTTACTAGTGCTCGTAGTAGTGCCTCATATTTGTAACTCGAAACAGGAGCTGCGGATGAAGACTGGCTAAGGATGAGGTGACGCTGCGCATCGGAAATGGTTCCAAGGTTGATTTGATCGCCGTCGGCACGCTACCTCTACATCTACCTCCGGGATTAGTTTTAAACCTAAACAATTGTTATTTGGTGCTTGCGTTGAGCATGAACATTATATCTGGATCTTGTTTATTGCGAGGCAGTTATTCATTTAATTCAGAGAATAATGGTTGTTCTATTTATATGAGTAATATCTATTATGGTCATTCACCCCTTGTTAATGTTTTATTCTTGTTGAATCTCGATTGTAGTAATACACATATTCATAATATAGATGCCAAAAGATGCAAAGTTAATAATGATGGTACCACATATGTAGCGACCAGACCTCAAACAGTCTAGTCTCCGTGCATCAGTGTCATCCCTTGATCGGTAATGCTGACACGCACAATACTTGAGGATTTATAGCAGAGTTTCAATCACACACTTTTTACATCGAATGTCTCCAAAGAGAACTTATTACAATAATATGGCTTAAGGCCATCTAAATAAGATAACAATGGAAGGCTTGGAAGATAAAGTGAGTCGATCAACTCCAACGGCATAGCTGAGTGAACGACAATGACTTGTGGGACCTTACTCATCGTCTGAAAAGTCTGCAACATGATATGTTGCAGCCTGAAACGGGTCAGCACATGGAATATGCTGGCAATGTAACACAAAGAGTAATGAACAGAATAAACGATATCACTACATGCATATATGGCTGGTGGAAAGCTCTATGGTTAAAGTTTTGCATAAAGCCAATTTTTCCCTACATCAAAGGAATAAATTTCATTTAACTATCATGGTGGTTGTTAAACATCGAGAAGGTTCCTCCAACTCAATCCCAATTAAACATGTATCAATTACCCCAACAAATTAATTTAGAGTGATGAGATCAACATGATAATCCAAGAACCAGATACTCAAGATGTCCATAACCGGGGACACGGCTAACCATGATTAGTTTGTACACTCTGCAGAGGTTTGCACACTTTTCCCCACAAGACTCGATCTCCTCCATTGGATTTCTCGCACTACATGATGTTTGAGAAATGGATGACTGAGACACAGTCTTTCAGAAACATTAACTATTTACTCTGGGTGGACAGTTACACCTACTTTCCCCTACATCTACTAGCCCACCACTGAAAGAGGTCATGCAACCTACTCAACTATGCTAGAGCCCATAATAGCTTGTTGCAGCGCACGGAAGTTTCTAGCATGAATAATCTTTGATCCCTTTGAGCCTGGGTGGCGAACCGTAGGATGATCACAAGGGTACTCTAGGATATCCTAGGACAACACTGGATTCTCCAGGTGCCCACAAGCAATCCACCTAGATGTGTATTTAAGTAGCCACCTTAAGTTAACCATTAATTAACAAATACTCACATCTGTCATGGATACACTCACCTAATCCACGTCTACGAGCATAGCATAGCAATCCTGATCATAACGTAGAAGTAACTCCCAAAGGTTTGATATTTAAAGGGCAATAGGTTCTACCTCATCATCTACTTCCCCAACCCACATGTTAATCAGATCCTAACCATGCAATGTGTGAGGATTGAAACTAATGCATAAAAATTGGGTAATAAAGGGTATGATCAAAGTGTTACTTGCCTTGCTGATGATCCGCAAAACCTAGAGACTCGTAGTAGCACGCTTCGCACTCCGGGAATTCTATCGCAAACAAACAAAAGTATACATAAGAACTCACACTAGAAGCACGGGAAAAACTCAAATAAGAAGATCTAACAAGAAAGTTCAACTGAAGAACTCCGGTTTGCAAAAAGAATCAAATCAAACGGAGCAACGAAACTCAAACTATGAAAGAAACAAGAATCGTTTACTAATCTGGACTAAAGTCAAATTTTTCAGTACCAAAATCATGTTCAAGTTGGTTAAACATAAAGAGGGCTTCGAGACGAAGATCGAGGCGCTTGTTTCATATAATTTGGATAAATGAGAGAAAAGATATACTAAATCGAAGATCGGGGCAGAAATAACGATCGAAAATAATCGCAAATAAAACCCTGGAAAAAAACCGAGATGAACAGGCTAACGAACGAACGTTCGCTGTCTACGACAAACCAACGAACAACGTTCGTTAAAATGAACTTACGGATGAACGTCCGCTAATTAACTAAACTGAAAAAAACCAAACTGATCTATTCTAAAAAAACAGATCTAGGTTTCTAAAAAACCGAAACAGCGGCGGCGGCGGCATCTACCTCCGGTGAGGCTCTGGTGAGGCGGGGCAGTGCCGGGGGGGGGGGCTCTGGGTGGCGGCGAGGCTCTGGCGGGTGGCGGCGCGACATTGGCGGCGAAACAACACGGCGGCGGCGATTTCTGGTGGTGGGGTGCGGTGCGGGGTGAGGCGGGGTCTCTGGCGGCGGGGGGAGGGGGTATTTCAGAGGGGGGGTGGCGCGATGCTTGGAGAAGGGGGTGCCGGGTCGGGGTCGACCTCGGGAGGCGTGCCCTGGCCGGACTCGATCACGGCGGCGGCGGGGTCTACCTCGCGCACGGGGAGGCGCGGCGGCGCAGGCGCGGCCTGGCTCGGCTGGGCCTTCGGCCCAGTCGGGCGGCGGAGATTTTTTTTAAAATAAATTCCGCCGAACTGAAAAAAAATCCTAATAAAATATGAGAAAAACCTAAAAATGCCAGAAACAATTTCCATCGTCTAAATAGAATATTTAGAACAAAGTGAACATTTTTCTGGCCTAAAAATGCAACTTTGAAAACATGCATATTTTTCTAATTCAAATAAAATAGCAATAAAACTCCAAATAAAATACTTATTTGATTTTAATATTTTTCCTTCAATATTTCTTTTATTTTAGAGACGTCATTTTATCCCCTCTCTTTTATTTTGACATTGGAAATATTTGGAGAGGAAATGATTAAAACCAAAATGATCCTTTTTTCAATATTTAAGAAAACTCAAATATGAAAATAATTGAAATCCCCAACTCTCTCCGTGGGTCCTTGAGTTGCTTAGAATTTATAGGATCAAATAAAATGCGATAAAATATGATATGCAATGATGACCTATGTATAACATTCCAAATTGGAAATTTGGAATCTTACAAACCTACCCCCCTGAAGATGAATCTCGCCCTCGAGATTCAGGTTGGCTAGAAAATAGGTGCGAGTGGTCCTTCCGTAGGTCTTCCTCTCGTTCCCAGGTGGCTTCATCCTCGGTATGGTGGCTCCACTAAACTTTGCAAAACTTGATAACCTTGCTGCATGTGACTCGGCTGGCAAACTCGAGAATCTTCACCGGTTTCAACTCGTAAGTCAAATCACTATCCAGCTGAATCGCTTCCAGTGGCACTGTATCTCACAAAGGAATATCGGCCATCTCTGTGTGGCACTTCTTCAACTGGGAAATGTGAAACACATCGTGAACTCCTGACAATCCTTTTGGCAATTCCAGCTTGTAAGCAACTTCTCCCACACGTTCCAAAACTTTGTATGGTCCCACAAAACATGGTGCTAACTTTCTCTTTACTCCAAAATGCTTAACTCCTCGGAGTGGGGACACATGAAGATATACTCTGTCCGACTTCGTAAACCGCCTCCTTGCGTTTAGAATCCGCATAACTCTTCTGCGTGGACTGGGCTACCTTGAGTCTATCATGAATCACTTTAACTTTCTCTTCAGACTCCTTAATCAAATCTGGTCCAAACAACTGACGATCTCCAACTTCATCCCACAATAACGGTGTCCTGCACCTCCTTCCATATAAAGCTTCGAAAGGGGCCATCTTCAAACTAGCTTGATAACTGTTGTTGTAAGACAACTCTACATATGGCAAATTGTCGTCCCAACTAGATCCATAATCTAGCACACAAGCTCAACATGTCCTACAGAATCTGATTGACTCTCTCGGTCTGTCCATCTGTCTGTGGATGAAAGGTTGTACTGAACTCTAGCCTGGTACCGAAAGTCTCATGCAACTGATTCCGGAACTTTGAGGTAAACTGGGTTCCTCTATCTGATACAATGGTCCTCGGAACTCCATGCAGACATACGATCCTGTTCATATATATCTTTGCCAACTTAGCACTCGTATAAGTGGTCTTCACTGGGATGAAATGAGCTAATTTCGTCAATCGATCGACTACAACCCATATAGAGTCATAGCCTGAACAAGTCCTGGGCAATCCCGTAACAAAATCCATGCCAAGCTTGCCCCACTTCCATTCGGGTATCGACAATGGCTGTAGCAATCCTGCTGGCTTCTGATGCTCTTCCTTAACTCTCTGACATACATCACATACTGATACATACTCAGCAATATCCTTCTTCATTCCGATTCACCAGAAACTTTCCTTAAAATCCAGATACATCTTGGTGTTTCTTGGGTGAATCGAATATGGCGAATCATGGGCCTCCTGCAGAATCAACTTATTGATCTCGGGGTCATTAGGCACGTATACGCGATCCTCAAACCATAAAGTATCATGCTCATCCTCACGAAATCCTTTAGCCTTTCCTTTGCTCATCCTTTCCTTTATTTCAGCAACCTCCTTGTCAATCTTCTGGGCTTCTCTGATCTTATCCATCAAAGTGGAATGAATTTCCAATGCTGCTACATAACCTTTCCGAACTATTTCCAAACATAGCTCGCAAAGATCCTCTGTTAACTCCTTGGGTAAATCTCCGGTCATGAGCGTGTTGACATAAATCTTGCGACTCAATGCATCGGCTACTACATTAGCCTTTCCGAGATGATAGTGCAACTTCATATCATAATCCTTAATGAGCTCCAACCATCTCCTTTGCCTGAGGTTCAACTCCTTCTGCGTGAAGATATATTTCAAACTCTTGTGATCCGTGTATACCTCACAGTGGTTTCCGCTGAGAAAATGTCTCCATGTCTTCAACGCATGCATTACGGCTGCTAACTCCAAATCATGAGTAGCATAATTTTGCTCATGATGTTTAAGATGTCGTGAGGCATATGAAACCACTCTTCCCTCCTGCATAAGCACTACTCCAAGTCCTCAACGAGAAGCGTTGCAATACACTTGATAATCCTTTTGTTGATCTAGAAGAATCAGCACTAGGGCTGTAACCAAACGTTTCTTCAACTCCTGAAAACTGGCTTCACACTCCTCAGTCCATTCGAACTTGGTGTCCTTCTTCAACAACTCTATCATGGGATTTGCAATCCTGGAGAAATTCTCTATGAACCTCCGATAATATCCTGCGAGTCCAAGAAAACTCCTGGTCTCTCCAACTGACATGGGTGCCACCCATTTAGACACAGAAACAACCTTGGTGGGGTCTACTGCTATTCCTTCTCCGGATATAACATGTCCGAGGAATCCAACTTTATTCAACCAAAACACACACTTGCTGGACTTGGCATATAACTGATGTCTCTAAGCTTCTCGAGAACCAAACGCAAATGCTCCTTATGCTCCTCTTCATTCATCGAGTAGACAATATATCATCAATGAACACTACGACGAACTTATCCAAAAACTCCATGAACACTTTGTTCATCATGTTCTTGAAATAGTCAGGCGCGTTAGTCAGACCAAACGACATAACGGTATATTCATATAGCCTGTACCTTGTAGTAAAGTTGTCTTAGGTATATCCTGCTCTTGAATCTTCAGCTGATGGTATCCTGATCATAGATCGATCTTGGAAAATACTTTAGCTCATTGCAACTGGTCAAACAAATCATTGATCATCGGCAGTGGGTACTTGTTCTTAATCATCACTTCATTCAACGCACGATAATCAACAAACATCCTGAACGATCCATCCTTCTTCTCCACTAGAAGTACTGGGCTGCCCAAGGTGATGAACTTGGTCGAATGTAACCTTTATCTAGTAAACCCTTAATCTAATTCTTAATTTCCTCCAAATCCTTTGCGGGCATCCAATACGGTCTCTTCGATATTGGCCATGTGCCTGGCAAAAGCTCTATCAAAAACTCAATGTCTCTATCCGGTGGCATGCCTGGCAACTCATCCGGAAATACGTCGGGGTAATCCTTCACCACTGGTATTTCCTCCTTTACAAATCCTGATAAGGAATTCACTTGAGTCCTCTTCGGCACATGCCGGGATACATACTTGATCCTTCTTCCTTCTGGGGTGGTGAGCATAATTGACTTACTGGCGCCATCGATGTTCCCTCCATACATCGATAGCCAATCCATACCCAATATCAGATCCAATCCTTGCGACTCTAGAATTATTAGATCCGAGGGGAAAACATGCCTACCTATGGTCAATGGCATCTGAAAACATCCTTGGCTTGCCATATGCTCTACTCCTGGCGAGCTTATTAACATAGGTGTCCTAAGAACATTGGTGGGCAACTTATACTTATCCATGAATCCCCTTGATATGTATGAATGCGATGCACCAGTAGCAAAAATAACGATTGCAGTAAATGACTTAGCCAAAAACTTACCTATAACTGCATCGGGGTGCTCTTCAACCTCCTCCACACTAACGTGGTTCACTTGTCCCCTGTTGAAAGGGTTGGGCTTCTTCCCAGAACTTCCATTGCCATTTCCAGTCTTTGCTTCAGAACACTCGGTGGCGTAATGTCCATTCTTCCCGCACTTGAAACAAGTAATGTGACTTAGATACTTCTTGGCGGGCATTGTTGGGTTGGAACGGTTCTGGCCGTTGCTTCCTCCATTCCCATTCCCATTCTTGGGGCCACTATGGTTATGCGAACTTCCTCCATTGGAATTATGGCCTCCATGGTTATGGTGAACATGTCATCTCGAGTTCGGGGTAAAATGAGGCCTCTGCTGAGCTCCTGAATTGTCTTCCCTTGTCCATACTTCCTCTTGCGGCTATCTATCTACTGCTGCTTCCCTTCAATCATAAGAGCTCTATCCACCAACTCCTGGTAGTTGTTGAAGGTTGCCACCATCAATTGCATGCTCAGCTCATCATTCAGTCCTTCCAGAAACTTCTCCTGCTTAGCAGCATTTATAGCTACGTCATCAGGGGCATAGCATGCTAACTTACTAAACTCATCCACATACTGGCCCACTGTGCGTCCTCCTTGGCGCAAGTTGCGAAACTCGCACTTCTTCATGTTCATAGCTCCTTCTAAGACATGGGCAGTGCGGAAAGCCTGCTGAAACTGATCCCATGTAACAGTGTCAATGGGGTAAGTGACTGTGAAATTCTCCCACCATGATGCTGCGGGTCCATCAAGCTGATGTGCGGCAAAGCGCACTCTCTCTGCATCTGTGCATCCTATAGTGGTCAGATCCCTTCCAATATTGTGGAGCCAATCATCTGCAACAATCGGCTCGGTGCTACAAGACAACACTGGCGGATTCAGCCTTAGGAAACGGGCTAAGTGATCAACAGGTGG
Organism: Triticum aestivum; assembly: GCF_018294505.1. Classification (NCBI taxonomy): domain Eukaryota; kingdom Viridiplantae; phylum Streptophyta; class Magnoliopsida; order Poales; family Poaceae; genus Triticum; species Triticum aestivum. The sequence goes on along the minus strand of NC_057795.1, from coordinate 428,675,582 downwards.
TGGTGGTGGGTTGTTGTTGTTGTTGCCTTGGTTCTGATTCTGAACTAGTAGCTTGATACGTCTCCGACGTATCTATAATTTTTGATTGCTCCATGCTATTTTATTACCTGTTTTGGATGTTTATGGGCTTTACTTTACACTTTTATATCATTTTTGGAATATCAAACGGAGTCCAAACGGAATGAAACCTTCGGGAGCGATCTTTTTGGAACAAATGCAACCCAGGAGACTTCGAGTGGATGTCAAGAAGCAGTCGAGGCGGCCAAGAGGGAGCCTGGCGCGCCCTAGGGGGGTGCGCGCGCCCCCACCCTCGTGGCTCCACCGACCTACTTCCTCCTCCTATCTATATCTGCGTACCCCGAGAACATCCAGGAGCACCAGGAAAAACTATTTCCACCGCTGCAACCTTCGATATCCGCGAGATCCCATCTTGGAGCCTTCGCCGGTGCTCCGCCGAAGGGGGAATCGACCACGAAGGGCCTCTACATCATATCCAAGGCCTCTCCGATGAGTTGTGAGTAGTTTACCACAGACCTTCGGGTCCATAATTATTAGCTAGATGGCTTCTTCTCCCTCTTTGAATCTCAATACAAAGTTCTCCTCGATCTTCTTGGAGATATATTCTATGTAACTCTTTTTGCGGTGTGTTTGTCGAGATCCGATGAATTGTGGGTTTATGATCAAGTTTATCTATGATAAATATTTGAATATCCTCTGAATTCTTTTATGTGTGATTGGTTATCTTTGCAAGTCTCTTCGAATTATCAGTTTGGTTGAGCCTACTAGATTGATCTTTCTTGCAATGGGAGAAGTGCTTAGCTTTGGGTTCAATCTTGCGGTGTCCTTTCCCAGTGACAGCAGGGGCAGCAAGGCACGTATTGTATTGTTGCCATCAAGGATAAAAAGATGGGGTTTATATCATATTGCTTGAGTTTATCCCTCTACATCATGTCATCTTTCTTAATGTGTTACTCTGTTCTTATGAACTTAATACTCTAGATGTAGGCAGGAGTCGGTCGATGTGTGGAGTAATACTAGTAAATGCAGAATTGTTGCGGTGTACTTGTTGCGGACGTGATGCCTATGTACATGATCATGCCTAGATATTCTCATAACTATGCACTTTTCTATCAATTGCTCGATAGTAATTTGTTCACCCACCGTAATACTTATCTATCTTGAGAGAAGCCACTAGTGAAACCTATGGCCCCCGGGTGTATCTTTTATCATATAAGTTTTCCATCTAACTTTATTTTGCAATCTTTACTTTCCAATCTATATCATAAAAATACCAAAAATATTTATCTTATCTTATTATCTCTATCAGATCTCACTTTTGCAAGTTACCGTGAGGGGATTGACAACCCCTTTATCGCGTTGGTTGTGAGGTCCTTGTTTGTTTGTGTAGGTACGAGGGACTTTTGAGGAGCCTCCTACAATATATATACCTTGGTTCTCAAAAATTGAGGGAAATATTACACTACTTTGCTACATCACCCTTTCCTCTTCAAGGGAAAACCAATGCAGTGCTCAAGAGGTAGCATAGCTGCATCAAGGTATTTTATTGCTGGATCAGCAGAGTGAGCTCCGGTGGGAAAGCAAATCCATTGTCATTTCTCGGAGGCATCTGATGGGTTTAGAAAAGGTGAGAACAGAATAGAATGAGGTCTAAAGGGAAAACACTACCCATATTCACATGAGACAAACACAATCATATCACTTCAATCAATTCAAACAAGGGCATACAATCGGTCTAACTATCGTTACAAAAGTGCTTGGACTATTATATATACATGGGGAAATACTACTACTAATATGGTGGTCGACTGAAGCTTTGATCGGTGGAAGACTCCATGATATCTGCTCCAGCTTCATCAACATAGTCATCATCACTATCGTCGGGATCAGAATCGGTGTCATCGATGATGATATAGTCCTCCGAACGAATGTCCATGGAATGGTCATCATCTTCTCCTGGCGCGGGGTCTCCCATGAATACTCCTAGCTTCCTTGACAGGTCGTCATTCTTCTCCACTAGTATCGTCATTTTCTCCTCATGTCGATCGCATGTAGACTTGAGTTCCTCCGCTAGCTCCGTAATTCTGGTCATTGCCTTCTTCAGATCTATCATGCGTGCGCACATCTAGTTCTCCTGGCGATGAATGTGCTGGTTTAACTCCTGAATGAAAGCTGCAATGGACATGTCCCTCCTGGTGCTGATCATCTCCCATTGCTCATCTCGGCGCCCACATATTTGGTAGATAGTATCCTTAAGATCCTTGTGATAAACTTCTCCAATGCGTCCCATGGCGATGTGGGCTTCCATGCTCTTTCCTAGACTCCAGCTTGGTGCATCAAAGGAAAACTCGATGGGCTTAGTGACTGGCATGAACGTCCTTCCTGGAACTTGAACTCGAATCATCCAATGCTCCTCTTCTGGTAAAGCGGCGGCGTAGGTCCCGGTGAAGCTTGGTATTCCGATGTTCAGGTACCTAGTAACTTCCTTCAAGTGTCATCCAAAAGGGGTGTCTTCATCCGGTTGTGTAAACTTGTTCCTTGAGTCCACCATCCTATAGAGTGGAAAAGGGAGAGGAGTCAGAAATGAGTAGAGAAGAGTGACCTATGGTTTTAGCTTAGTGGTCGTGTCCTACAGTCAGCATGTGCTCTGATACCATCTTGTAGCGACCAGACCTCAAACAGTCTAGTCGATGTGCATCAGTGTCATCCATGGATCGGTAATGCTGACACACACAATACTTGAGGATTTGTAACAAAGTTTCAATCACACACTTTTTACATCGAATGTCTCAAAAGAGAACTTATTACAATAATATGGCTTAAGTCCATCTAAATAAGATAAACACAGAAGGCTTGGAATATAAAGTGAGTCCATCAACTCCAACGACATAGTTGAGTGAACGACAACGACCTATGGCACCTTACTCGTCGTATGAAAAGTCTACAACATGATATGTTGCAGCCCGAAATGGGTCAGCAAATGGAATATGCTGGCAATGTAAAACAAAGAGTAATGAACAGAATAAATGCTATCACTACATGCATATATGGCTGGTGGAAAGCTCTATTGTTGAAGTTTTGCATAAAGCCAATTTTTCCATACATCAAAGGAATAGATTTCATTTAACTCTCATGGTGGTTATTAAACATCGAGAAGGTTCCTCCAACTCAATCCCAATTAAACATGTATAAATTAACTCAACAAATTAATTTAGAGTGATGAGATCAACATGATAATCCAAGAACCAGATACTCAAGATGTCCGTAACTGGGGACATGGCTAACCATGATTAGTTTGTACACTCTATAGAGGTTTGCGCACTTTTCCCCAGAAGACTCGATCTCCTCTATTGGATTTCTCGCACTACATGTTGTTTGAGAAACAAATGATCGAGACACAGTCCTTCAGAAACATTAACTCTTTATCTGGGTGGACAGTTACACCTACTTTCCCCTACATCTGCTAGCCCACCACTAAAAGAGGTCATGCCACCTACTCAACTAAGCTAGAGCCCAGCTTGTGGCTTCACACGGAAGTTTCTAGCATGAATAATCTTATGCTCCCTTTGAGCCTGGGTGGCGAACCATAGGATGATCACACGGGTACTCTGGGATATCCTAGGATAACACTGGATTCTCCAGGTGTCCACGACCAATCCACCCAGATGTGTATTTAAGTAGCCACCTTAAGTTAACCATTAATTAAAAAATACTCACATATTTCATGGATACACTCACCCAATCCACGTCTACGAGCATAGCGTAGCAATCCTGAGCATAACGTAGAAGTAACTCCCAAAGGTTTGATATTTAAAGGGCAATAGGTTCTACCTCATCTTATACTTCCCAAACCAACATGTTAATCAGATCCTAACCATGCAATGTTTGAGGATTGAAACAAATGCATAAAAACTGGGTAATAAAGGGTATGATCAAAGTGTTACTTGCCTTGTTGATGATCCACAAAACCTAGAGACTCGTAGTAGCACGCTTCGCACTTCGAGAATTCTATTGCAAACAAAACAAAATCATTCATAAGCACTCAAACTATAAGAATGGGTAAAACTCAAATAAGAATATCTAACCATAAAGTTCAACTGAAGAACTTCGATTTGCAAAAAGAATCAAATCAAACGGAGCAACAAAACTCAAACTACGAAAGAAACAATAATCGTTTATTAATCTGAACTAAAGTCAAATTTTTCAGTACCAAAATCATGTTCAAGTTGGTTAAACATAAAGAGGGCTTCAAGACGAAGATCTAGGCACTTGTTTCATCTAATTTGGATAAATGAGCGAAAAGATATACTAAATCGAAGATTAGGGCACAAATCGCGATAAAAAATAATCGCAAATAAAACCCTGAAAAAAAACCCGAGATGAATAGGCTAACAAACGAACGCTCGCTGTCTGCGACTAAACGACGAACAACGTTCGTTAAAACGAATGTACCGACGAATGTCCGCTAATTAACTAAACCAAAAAAACCAAACTGATCTGTTCTAAAAAACGGATCTAGGTTTCTAAAAAAACCGAACGGTTTTTTTAAAAAACCGAAACGGTGGCGACGGCATCTACCACCGGCGAGGCGGGGCAGCATCAGGGGGGGGCTCTAGGTGGCGGCGATGCTCCGGCGGGCGGCGGTGGGAGGCGGCACGGCGTTGGCGGCGAAACAACGCGGCGACGGCGGTGTTAGGCGGCGGCTTCCGGCAGCGGGGTACGGTGTGGGGCGAGGCCTCGGGCAGCGGCGGTGGGGTATTTAAGAGTGGGGTGGTGCGATGCTTGGGGAAGGGGACGCCGAGTCGGGGTCGGCCTCAGGAGGCGTGCCCCGACCGGACTCGGTCGCGGCGGCGGCGGGGTCTCCCTCCCGCACGGGAAGGCAGCGGCGGTGCCGGGGTCTCCCTCCCGCACGGGAAGGCAGCGGCGGCGCCGGCGCGGCCCGGCTTAGCTGGGCCTTTGGCCCAGTCGGGCGGCGGAGATTTTTTTTAAATAAATTCTACCGAACTAAAAAAAATCCTTATAAAGTGTAAAAAAATCATAAAAATGCCAAAAAAACAATTTTCACCATGTAAATAGAATATTTAGAACAAAGTGAACATTTTTCTGGCCTAAAAATGCAATTTGGAATACATGCATATTTTTCTAATTCAAATAAAATAGTAATAAAACTCTAAATAAAATACTTATTTGATTTTAACATTTTTCCTCCAATATTTATTTTATTTTGGAGAAGTCATTTTATCCCCTCTCTTTTATTTTGACATTGGAAATATTTGGAGAGAAAATGATTAAAACCAAAATGATCCTTTTTTTAATATCTGGGAAAACTCAAATTTGAATTGAAATCCCAAACTCTCTTCGTGGGTCCTTGAGTTGCTTAGAATTTCTAGGATCAACCAAAATGCAATAAAATATGATACGCAATGATGACCTATGTATAACATTCCAAATTGGAAATTTGGGATGTTACAACATATTTGTGGCACTGCCACTTATGTCATATTGGTGTAAAGTGCATGAAGAAACTCCATGCTGATGGATGTTTCAAATATCTTGATTATGAATCATTTGATACACGTGAATCTTGCTTGATCATGGGCAAGATGACTAAAATCCGTTCTCTAGAACAGTGGAGCGAGCTAGTGATTTATTGGAAATAATACATAGTGATTTATGCGGTCCGATGAGTGTTGAAGCACGTGGTGGATATCATTATTTTCTAACCTTCACAGGTGATTTGAGTAGATATTGGTATATTTACTCTATGAAACACCAATCTGAAACATTTGAAAAGTTCAAGGAATTTTAGAGTGAAGTGGAAAATCATCCTAAGAAGAAAATAAAGTTTCTACGATCTGATGATGGAGGTGAATATTTGAGTTACGAGTTTGGTATGCAATTAAGACAAAGTGGAATTGGTTCACAGCTCAAGCCACCTGGAATACCACAGCGTAATGGTGTGTCCAAATGCCGTAATCATACTCTATTAGATATGGTGGGTTCTGCGATGTCTCTTACCGATTTGCTACTTTCATTTTTGGATTATGCATTAGAGATAGCCGCATTCACTTTAAATAGGGCACCGTCTAAATCCGTTGAGACGACACCGTTTGAGTTGTAGTTTGACAAGAAACCTAAGCTGTCATTTCTTAAAGTTTGGGGATGCAATGCTTATGTCAAGAGGCTTCAGCCTGATAAGTTGGAACCCAAAGCGGGTAAGTGCTTCCTCACAGGATACCCTAAAGAGACCATTGGGTATACCTTCTACCACAAATCCAAGTGCAAGATCTTTGTATCTAATGAAAGACCTCGGTGAAGCTACTTACATATTGGGCATCAAAATCTATAGAGATAGATCATGACGCCTAATAGGACTTTCACAAAGTACCACCTTGACAAAGTTTTGAAGAAGTTCAAAATGGATCAGTCAAAGAAAGGGTTGCCTATTTTGCAAGGTGTGAAGTTGAGAGTAAGACTCAAAGCTCGACCATGGCAGAAGAAAGACAAAAGATGAAAGTCATTCCCTATGCCCCAGCCATAGGCTCTATAATGTATGCCATGCCGTGTACCTGACCTGATGTGTGCCTTGGCATAAGTCTGGTAGGGAGGTACCAAAGTGATCCAGGAGTAGATCACTTGGCAGCGGTCAAGAATATCCTGAAGTACCTAGAAAGCACTAAGGACATGTTTCTCACTTATGGAGGTTACAAAGAGCTCGTCATAAAGGGTTACGTTGATGCTAGTTTCGACACCGGCCCGGATTACTCTAGGTCTCAAACCAGATATGTATTTATATTAAATGGTGGAGCGGTCAGTTGGGGCAGTTCCAAGCAGAGCATTGTGGCCTGATCTACAGTTGGCCCACAAGTCAGCCTCCAAATCTAGTGGGTCCCAGCTAGCAGGGGGAATCATTTTTTTTTTGCTTGTAATAAGGTGGCACTTCCTTGCGTGTTAAGATGTTTTTTGGGTTTTTTAGTTTCTTATTTTTTGAGTTAGAATACAAAGAAAACAATTTAGCATCTATGGTACAATCTATATTTTTGGGAAATGGATAATAACAAAGCTGGTGGGTCCCACCTGTCAGGGAGAGGTAACTTTTTTCCATGTAATAAAGGAAACACTTCCCTGCATGTGAAGATGTAGCTGGTGGCTCAAACCTATTAGGGGGAGAAATCATTTGTTTTTTCATAATAAGGAGGGAATTTCTCGCGTGCAGTCATGGGCCATGAGGGTCCCTACTGTCAGCCACTCCATGTTCATGCCTCTTCCGATGGCTGTCATTTGTTGACAAAATTGACCACGCCGCACCGAGCGAACCAACGCGGTGGACGATGGCAAGGCCTAGGAAGGGAACGACCCGGAGCCAGCGAATACACATCAGTGGATACCCATGTGGAGGGGAGTATGAGGGTTCACTCGTTCGGCTGTGGTGTGAGGTTGTCATCGCCGAAGAATAATAGGAGGTGTTGGTGAGTAGAGGAATGGCCTGGACGACGATGGGATTAGGGCGGCAGAGAACATATAGCCCATTTTTGATTTGTTATAATGTACAACCCATTTTTTAATTCTAATGGAATTTACTCAGCCTATTTACTGTTTGTTAAAATTACAGCCCATTTTCTAGCCATGACTTTGTTAATAATTTCAGCCAACCGCTCAAAAATAATTCAACAAAATTTCTAACATTTTGATGGGATCTGGAATATTTTTTAACCCGAAATTTAGATTCAGATTAATATAATTCCAAAATAACTTTGTATTAGGTAAAAATCCAATGAATTTTTTTTGCGCACAACAAGTAATGAAATTAAAAAATGTACCTTTTGAGAAGAAAAAAAAATATACCTGTTCGGTGCGTTTTTTATATTTACATCCAATTTTTTAATTATAGCCCATTTATTATTTCTTAAAGCCCATTTTCTTGGCAAGTCTAATGCGGACCGGAGAATAACAAGTTGACCAGGGTTGGGTATTCCGCAAAAAAAGAATAGCTGGGCTAGACATTTTCACATTTAAACATTAATATCTGGGCTGGATATATGGTCGACAAAAAATAATAGCCTGGGCCAGACGGGCCACAGCCAACCCAGTTGATACCCTGCTTCTCTGAACAACAACAAAAACATCTCTCAAGAAAAACTCTGCTCACACCTCAAAAACACAAATACTGATAGTGTTGCAGGGTCCCAGCTGTCGGCTGCTCCTTGTGCAATTCTCTTGTTTATTGACTATATAGGTTGACGATGGTGTGGGAGCATGATGTCAGGAAACTAGGAGGATGCAAAAAAAATTATAGTTGTATATAATAAGGAGGAACTTGCGTACGTACGACTATGGCCCTGGTGGGTCCCTACTATCATCCTCTCCAAGTAAAGTCATCTCCTGATTCCTCATGTTCGTTGGCCATGTTGACAATGCTCGGTGCCATGGCGAGTGCAACAACTCGAAGGACGATGGAGCGGGCCTCACGGGCCCTACGGATGGTCTGATATAGCGCCCGCTGCTCATTCAGGAAACTGGGATCATAGGACACCTATGAACAACTTCGAGAGAGTGAGCCGTCATGAAACGGTAAGGTCGCGCTTGGGGGATCTGGATTGTTTCACACGTGTATTAAGATACAAGTGTAATTTACTCATCACCAAACACAATGCGTAAAATACAGGCATAATGAAAACAACGGCCCGAGGTCTGTAATGAAAACCTGCGAGTTACGCGTGTAATTTGAGAGATCAGTGTATATTTTACTAGTCGAAATCGACCAACAAAGCAGTTCGCCCAAGATCATCTGCCTTTATTTACAAACGTCAGTTTTACAAGCGGTTTTGGTTGGAAAATGGCGATCCAATCATGGCCTAAGATGATGAGTTGGTCGGAAGATAATATGTTTCACCTCTAACCTACCTGAGTTGTCGTATAGGCTATGAATGAAACATAAGATGATGAACTTCTTAAGCATAGAAACAACAGAAGAGGATGATCTTCTTAACATGCAAATCACTGGCATTAGATCAACATGCAAAACAATATGAAGCATTATTCTCAGGAGGCACGGTGAACAGCTTGTGATGCCGCATGCCACAGCATTCCAAGCTCAACTTTACAATCAAACTCACAAGGCCTAGCATTACATAGACAACATTCAGATGAAACCCTTAAAATACCTTACATAAGTCAACATTCATGTGACTATGCATCTTAGCAGAGTAAATATTTACTTCTGAACTGAACATAGGAATAGGAAAAAACAATCGATGCTGCTCACAACAAAGGGTGTCCCACTCAAAAATATCAAATGCATGTCTTCTGGCTAACATCAATGAGCAAAATTTGACAAGGTTTTCCAATTCCAATGTATTAAACTAACGTCTTTTTGCTAACATCAATGATTAAACTTTGACAAGCTTTTCCAATTCAAAATATGTAATTCCTATTATTGTGGAATGGGCAGGGTTTTCATCAGTTTGCACATTGAAATGGCACATGGAGCCGAATTAACCAGTGTATCTTTTTGTGTAGTTCCATGAAATCAAACAATGTCTTGCGTAGCATGGTGGATTTTGTATTTATATGTTGCAAGGCATTGAACACGTTGGCAGCTCCATTCAAGTAGATAGTCTGGTGGCTCAAGGTGAAGACGAATGATTAGAGAACCATTCGATGTATTGTGCATGATGAAGTATTATGGAGGACATGAACCATCTAGACATTTTTTGTTGTTCCACTAAAATAAAGCTGAGCATCCTTGTCTGCATAAATACGGAAAAAGCTTGATGAATATAATAGTGGTACTAGTTGATTAAACATACGCTTACAACTATAATCATCTTTGTTATCTTAACAAGAAAAGATAGCAATACAATAGCTTGAATTAAACATTTAATAAAAACAATACAACAATATAAGTAGCACAACATAACAAAGCACAATCATGTGGATGAAGGCCGATACTGACCTCATTTGTTACAGCTGCATCGACAACTAAATTGGTCATACCTTTCCTTGTGGGTGAATTTTGCACTCCACGTGTTGTTGAATTTCCTATGCTCTCTGGAGACTAGTCATGTCACTGGCGTCTACTAATACTCTGTAAAGATTCTCGATCATTCCTTGTGTAATGTAGCGCAAACAGTGACTGCTTCTTTCTGCAAAGTGGAGAGAAAAACTGGGCCCAATAATGCAACAGTTTGCCTTAAACACATTGGCTCCTTTTGTGCAGTTCAACTAAAATCAAAGTCGAAATAGAACCGAGCAGAAGTTTTGATATCCCCGAATGCAACAATAGGTATAAGGGAAACAATTACCGAGCAATAATGGTTGATGACTTATACTCCCAGAAGAAAAAACATCTACCTTATCTTAATGGGAAACAAAGCAGGAGAGCAGCAATTCTCAAACAATGTGATTCATTCATATTAACTTAGACATTATCTTAACAATGCCTTGTTTCAACATGAATAAAAATGACAAAGTAGAAAAGTACCATTCCTAAAACAATGTGACTAATTCATATTAACAGAGACATTATCTTAACAATACCTTGGATAACATGTAGAAAGAACTACAAAGCAGGATAGTACCATTTGTAAAACACTGTAACTGATATATAATAACAGAGACATTATCTCAACACTACATTTCTTAAACATGTACTCCGGCCGATCCCTAACAGAAATGGTACTCCCGCCGATCCCTAACAATTGTAGTTTTGAACTAAGATTCAGCAGTTAATTTTGAGAGTGGTATTTCTTAATTTTACCAGCGGCACTAGATTAACAAAAAGCATAAACAGTTCTAGGGGAGATTGGGCGCAACAACACCATGTGCTTCCATCTACTTATAAAGGGGGTGATGCAGAGTTTGTTGTAACAAAGCAACAAGCATCATGTCTGGGTTGGTCCCAATTTTGTTCACTTAATGGGAAGAGACAACAATTCAATAGCTTCAATTCAACAATTATTTAAAACAGTACCAATACAAGTAGCACATCATCTCAAAGCACACACTGGTACCGTAAGATGCTATACAAATGGTTTTTAACCCCTTTCTGCGACGGCATTTGGAACCGTCGCCAAGTGAGTGTGGGCGATAGGGGGGGTCCTTTCCACACGACCCAAAAACCGTCGGGGATGGGCGAGCGGCTACTAACGATCACCATAGAATAAACGTATGAGAAGCCGCCCCAGTCCCACGCGTTACATCTCGACGTTAAGTTTCTGATCAGAGAGGCATCCCAAACGATTACGCTGCTATACATGTGTGAAAAAGGTGGACATCAACGTTTAATCTACTGATATGTTTGTGATAGGTACGTTATCACACACGGTTCAAGAATGTAAAATGTGTGTGATGCCTCTACTAACGCCAACATGTACATTTTCATAACTGTGTGCGATTGGTATTCCTATCACACATGCACACTGGTTTGAAACGTTTGCCGTATTACCATGAATTGCACACGCATATGAGACGAAACCATGTGTGCGGCCTTCGGGCATCACAAACGTTTCACGTCAAAGAACCATCTGTTTCCTTTTTCTCATCGCACATGCCCATTTCTTTCCAACTGTGTGCACATTATTTTATTTGCTCATGTACATTTTTTGCCTGTAATTTATTATTAGAATTGGAAATTTTGAATATGAAATGTGCAATTCAAATTCTCAGCACAATGTTTCAACAACGAATCCATAAATAAATTTGTCAGTACAATATGTTCAGTAATTACAGGATTAGACAGCAATTAACTATGATGAACCACAATATTTACAGGCGATAAAGGTGAAGAGACAAGTGTAAATCATTTTGACTGCCGATGGTGTTGAAGAAGCGGAATACACATAATGTGCCTTCCTGCATGCCATAGGCAAGACAACTTTTGTCCAACCCCTTGTGATGATCGCCCGTCCATCCTTCACCGCCTTCAGGAAGACTTTTAGAGCATTATCATGGTAGCATGAATTATATACTTTAACCTTAGTTTCCTCTACTCCGGTCATGCAGTTTGCAAGTTAATCATCAATAAATAGCTTTGGAAACTACTGAAAGGAGAAAAATATCAGATCATGAGGTCTAATAGAGTAACTTGTTGTGGGCAGGCGGAAAAGGCAACACACTACTTACCATCCTAAAGTTCACTATTGTCTTGGACGAAGTGTAAATAAAGAGCTTAATTCCCATCACCCATTCTTTCGCTTAACATTCTTTCTTAGTTTCCTCACTTGACGCTTGTTCATGAGTATCTCATTGCCCCATACACAAAAGGGATCTATGCGTGGATCAATACCGCTCATATATGTACCTACAAGCAACATGTAAATGTTAGAAGCTAAACTGATATTGCACAAATGATGTAAAATACAACTACCTACACTCCTAAGTACAAATATTTTTAGAGATTTCAATATGAACTACATACGGATATATACAGAATTATAGATATAGTTTAGATTAGAATCTAGATTCACTCATTTTGCTCCTTATGTAGTCTATATTGGAATCTCTAAAAATACTTAAATTTACGAATAGATGGTGTATAAGACATGGGATGCGACTAACCTCGACGGCAAACAACAGCATCACCCATTGTAACCCTGTGTAAGTACATGGAAAGCCAATGTTAACTACAACAGGGTTAACATCCACCAAAAATAGCAAATGGTAATAAAAAGGCAGCATCTATAATGATATCTTCATTGCGAAAGAGTAGCACGATAGCAAAGGGACGGATTAAAAAATGGATACAACTGTTAATTGGAACAGGTTTAACAACATCCTAATTCATGTTTTGTAAGTTTGTAGCCATTGAAATACAACTGTTTAAAAATGGATACAACTGTTAATTGCAACAAGCTTAATGGCCATTGAAACCGGTACTGATAAAAATGCAATTGGCAGAGTTAAACATCACAAGGCGGTGCTGCCAGAGCAGATAATGGCCCAGTTGTCTATAAAAATGTAGGGAAAATAGCTAAAATGTGTTAGGCATGTTTGCTACAAGATGCTTAGGACATCGACCGTACAAAACATAGCCATTATTTGCAACTGGTATTGGTAAGATTGAACTTGTGAGTTTATACTTGGTAAGTCCTGAGAGGTAGTTGCTGGGGCACTTCATCTTGGCGAGAGCCCGCCCAAAGTCAGCGGCGGCGGAGGGGAGCTCTTCCTCCGGGTCAAAGCGTTGATCAGTGCCCCTGACACTTGTACCTACAAGAAGCAAGTAAATGTTAGAAGCCAAACTGTAATTGCACAAATGATGTAAAATACTGTAAGACATGGGATGCAGCTAACCTCGACGGCAAAAAACAGCATTACCCGTTATGGCCCTACGTAAGTACATGGATAGGCATGTTAAGTACAACAGGGTTAACATCCACCAAAAATAGCACATGGGCAACATCTCTAGTATATCTTCATTGCGGAGAGTAGCATGATAGCAAAGGGACATATTAAAAAATGGATACAACTGTTAATTGCTAGAGGCTTAACAACATCCTAAGTCATGTATTGTAAGTTTATAGCCATTGAAATACAACTTTTTAAAAATGGATTCAACTTTTAATTACAACAGGCTTAATAGCCATTGAAACCGGTACTAATAAAAATGCAATTGGCAGAGTTAAACATCACAAGGCAGGTGCTGCCAGAGCAGATAATGGCCCAGTTGTCTATAAAAGGGTAAGGAAAGTAGCTAAAATGTGTTGGGCATGTTTACTATAACATGCTTAATACATCGACCATACAAAACATAGCCATTAATTGCAACTGGTATTGGTAAGATTGAACTGGTGAGTTCATACTTGGTATGTCCTAAGAGGTAGTTGTTGGGGCACTTCATCCTGGCCAGAGCCCGCCCAAAGTCAGCGGCGGCAGAGGCGAGCTGTTCCTCCGGGTCGAAGCATGGATCAGTGCCACTCACATGTGTACCTATAGGCAACCAGTAAATGGTAGAAGTTAAACTGCAATTGCACAAATGATGTGAAATACTGTAAGACATGGGATGCAACTAACCTTGGCGCCAAACAACAATATCGACCGTTATGACCCTGCATAAGTACATGGACAGGCATGTTAAGTACAACAGGGTTAGCATCCACCAAAAATAGCAAATGGGCAGCATCTCTAGTGATATCCTGAGTCATGTATTGTAAGTTTGTTCCTGGTATTGGTGAAATTGATCTGGACAGTTAATACTTGAACATCACACAGTGTGCAGTACTGAATAAACAAGGCACGAACATGCTTAATACATCAACCGTACAAAACATAGCCATTGCAAGTGGTATTGGTAAGATTTAGCTAGTCAACTCATACCTGTTAAGTGGTGGGGGGTAGTCACTAGGGCACTTCTTCTGGGCCAGAGCCTGCACCATGTCGGTGGTGGCCGAGGCAAGGTGTTCCTCCAGGTCAACACGCACAGTGGCCATCACGCCATGGACCACCATTAGCTCCTTGACCTCCATGTGATATGTGGTTGGGCTTACATGGTGTTGCTCTAGAGGTAGGGGCGGTGGGGATTTGGAGGCATGAGGATGCTTCGCAGGCGCCATTTAAGCAATCAGGCCGGGGTCGTGATAGAGATTGGTGGGTTACCTGACTGGATCCAAGCAGAACGTAGATGTGGTTGAAGCGGTGGTTGCGGCGACGACGGTTTGAGCTGCCGGTAGGGGAAGGCACGGGGGGGGGGGGGGGGGGGGGGGATATACTGAGGAAATTTGATGGATGGGGATGTGGTTGGGGAAATAATTCTGAAATCGCCCGCCTAATGAAAATTTCGCTGCGAAACTTGAAACTTGGGCGGGGGGAACACACAACACAGACGAAGCGCATAAAAACTCGTGTGCGAGAAAACAGAAAATTGGCAGATCCCGTCTCCAGAAAATGTACACATGTAGTTGATTTTTTTCGGTTAATGGTACGCCTGGTTTATTAGGAACCATCACATAGATAACTGACTTAAGGATCATTAACGCAAAAAAAACGCACACAGGTACGGCATAGAAATTGTGTGTTTTGTGCTCTTACCGACATTGTATATTAATACTACAAACTTAAAGTACTACTGGTAATTTTCTCTAATACTAGAAACTTAAACTACTTCTCACATGCTGCCATCGGGTGCTGGGCAGACGCCAGCATTCTCCTTCCCAGCCTTGTAGGCGGCAGCCCACCGTGCCTCGATCTCCGCCAAGCTCTCCTCACCACAATGTGTAGCCACTTGTTTCTTGTGGCGGCAGGACTCTCTTTTCTTGACTACTTTCTGCCTTTTCTGATCCTCCTGTGCGGCTTTTGCCGCCTCTAGATCCACCGCCCATTCGGCCATGGCAGCCTCGAAGTTTGCCCACGTAACTGTGTGGTTGCCGGCGGTGATGAACTCGGCGCGGCGAGATGCCATAGCTTCCTTACCATGCGTGCGGTCGCGGGCAGCGAGGAACGTGGCACGGCGGGATGCCATCACTACCTTACCAGTTACTGTGCGTTGCGGTGCCATGAACAACACTTGGAGAGAGATCTAGGACGGAGGGGCCAGGCAGCCGTACAGTGCAGTGGTTTTTAAGATCTCAACGACAAACGACAAATGAAATTTGGCTTCCCTTAAAATTTTGCTCGTTCATTACCGCACACGGTTCATCTCTGTCGCTTTCGAAAATAGTGTGTGCTGAGGCTATTGCGTTTTGCGTTATGATTGGCCAGAACCCCAGCCACGCAGATCGCGCGTGTGCACCGTAGGATGTGCTACGATCGAATGACAATCCACACCTCTCACATCACATCCATGCAGATGTAGCTGGATTGGATTTATATGCGCCAAATGTCTAGAAAATGCATGTAATCCCCTAAATATGGTAAATGAGCCCGGAAAAATACCAGATTTGAACATGGTGATTTGTCGGGTGTATGTTCATCGTAGAAAAAAAAACTCCAGGGCAAAGAACAAAGAAAATTTGGATTCCCCTTTAATCTTGGTGATTTCCCTCTCGAAAGCATGGAACTTCCCCGGTGATGGTTCGATTTATTAAGGGCGTGCATGATGACATAAGACAAACCGTCTCAAATTTTTACGAGGGCATGGTGAGCTCATACCATGGAACCATGCCAGGCGTCATGTTTTTCATGCATTTATTTCATTTTTCTATAGTTGAAAACCCAATAAACAAACATTTGTGGTTGACTATTGCCACACATTTCATCGAAATATCTGTCCATTCCTTGTAAAAGGAATGAGAATTTACTAAATGGCACGGCTGTTCTTGTGCACCCATTCATGCATCGATTGTTTGAACTTAAATTATGTGCATTAATGCCTAGAAAATGCACATAATCCCCTAAATATGGTAAATGAACCCCGAAAAGTGCCAAATTTGAATGCGGTGATTTGCAGGGTGTATGTTCATCGTATAAAAAACTCATGGACAAAGGACAAAGGAAATTTGGACCCCCCTTCAATCTTGGTGATTTCCCCCTAGAAACCATGAAACTTCCTTGGTGATGGTCTGATTTATGAAAGGCGTGCATGACGACATAAGGTAAACATTCTCAATTTTTTACCAGGGCATGGTGAGGCCATACCATGGCACCACGCCAGGCGTCATGTTTTCCAAGCATATATTTCATTTTTGTATAGTTGTTAACCCAGTAAACGACGCGTTTATGGTTGACTATTGCCACACATTTCCTTGAAATATCTGCCTATTCCTTGTAAAATGCATGAGAATGTACTAAATAGCACGAGCATGGTTTTTCCAGACCGTTCTTGTGCACCTTTTCATGCACCGATTGTTCAAATTTGAATTATGTGCGTTAATGCCTAGAAAACGCAAATAATCCCATAAATATGGTAAATGAGCCCGAAAAATGTCAAATTTGAACACGTTGCATCTGAGGCAGTATGTTGGTCGTTGGAAAAAACTGAATGATAAACTAGGATGGAAATTTGGATTCCCCTTTAATCTTGGTGATTTCCCTCTCGAAAGCATGGAACGTCCTTAGTGATGGTTTGATTTATGAAGGGCGTGCATGAAGACATTAATCAAACCTTCTCAGCTTTTAACTAGGGTACGGTGAGGCCATACCATGATGGCACCATGCCAGGCATCATGTTTTTCTATGCTTGCTAACGTAGTAAATGACGCGTTTGTGGTTGAGTATTGCCACACATTCCCTTGAAATCTCTGCCCGTTCCTTGTAAAAGGCTTGAGAATTTACTAAATACCGCGAGAATGGTTTTTCCAGCCCATTCTTGTGCACCTTTTCATGCATCGATTGTTTGAATTTGAATTATGTGGATTAATGCCTAGAAAATGCACATAATCCCCTAATATGGTAAATGAGCCCGAAAAAATACCAAATTTGAGCACGTTGCATTCGAGGGGGTATGTTGATTGTAGAAAACTGAATGACAAGCTAGGAAGGAAATTTGGATTCCCGGCCCCTTCAATCTTGCAGATTCCCCTCGAAACCATGAAATTTCCTCGGTGATGGTTTGATTTATGAATGGCGTGCATAACGACATAAGACAAACATTCGCAATTTTTTACCAAGGCATGGTGAGGCCATACCATGGCATAACGCCAGGGGTCATGTTTTCCAAGCATGTATTTCATTTTTTATAGTACCCAGTAAACACATTTCCTTGAAATATTTGCCCATTCCTTGTAAAAGGAATGATAATTTACTAAATAGCACGATGATGGTTTTCCAGACCGTTCTCGTGCACCTTTTCAAGCATCGATTGTTTGAATTTGAATTATGTGCATTAATGCCTAGAAAATGCACATAATCCCCTAAATATTGTAAATGAACCCGGAAAAGTGCCAAATTTGAACACGGCGATTAGCAGGGTCTATGTTCATTGTAGAAAAAAACTCATGGATAAAGGACAAAGGAAATTTGGATTCTCATTCAATCTCGGTGATTTACTATCGCACACGATTCATCTCCGTCGCCTCTATGAACTGTGTGTGTTCACTCACACATGTGATACATCTCCAACGTATCTATAATTTTTCATTGTTCCATGCTGTTATATTATCATTCTTGGATGTTTGACAATCATTTTGTAGACATTTTATATCATTTATTGGTACTAACCTATTGACATAGTGCCCAATGCCAGTTGCTGTTTTCTGCATATTTTTTACATCGCGAGAAATCAATATCAAACGGAGTCCAAACGCAGCAAAACTTTTTGAGGATTTTTTTTGGGCCAGAAGACATCCAGTGGGCCAAGGCTGCACCTGGGGGTGCCTCGAGGGGGCAGCACCCTCGAGGGCGCGCCAGGAGGCCCAGGCGCACCCTGGTGGGTTGTGCTCACCTCGGGTGCTCCCTGAACCACCTCTTTGCTCTATAAATAGCCCAATGTTCCAGAAACCCTAGGGGAGTCGACGAAAATCAGTTCCGGATGCTGCAGAGTCCAGAACCACCAGATCCAATCAAGACACCATCACGAAGGGCTTCACCACTTCCATTGGTGCCTCTCCGATGATGCGTGAGTAGTTCTTTGTAGACCTATGGTCCATAGTTAGTAGCTAGATGGCTTCCTCTCTCTCTCTCTCTCTTGATTATCAATACAATGGTCTCTTGGAGATCCAGATGATGTAAGCCTTTTTGCGGTGTGTTTGTTGGGATCCGATGAACTTTGGGTTTATGATCAGATCTATGTTTTTATCCATGAAAGTTCTTTGAGTCTTCTTTGATCTCTTATATGCATGATTGCTTATAGCCTCGTATTTCTTCTCCAATATTTTGGTTTTGTTTGGCCAACTTGATCTATTTATCTTGCAATGGGAAGAGGTGCTTTGTGATGGGTTTGATCTTATGGTGCTTGATCCCAGTGACAGAGGGGAAACAACACGTATGTATCGTTGCTATTAAGGATAACAAGATGAAGTTTATTTCTACATAAATAGATCTTGTCTACATCATGTCATCGTTCTTATTGCATTACTCCGTTTGTCCATGAACTTAATACACTAGATGCATGCTGGATAGCGATCGATGTGTGGAGTAATAGTAGTAGCTGCAGGTAGGAGTCGGTCTACTAATCTTGGGCGTGATGCCTATATAATGATCATTGCCTGGATATCCTCATGATTATTTGAAGTTCTATCAATTGCCCAACAGTAATTGTTTTTCCCACCATTTGCTATTTTTCCTGAGAGATGCCACTAGTGAAACCTATGGGCCCCGGGGTCTCTTTTCATCATATATTCCTTTGTGATCTATTTTTCTTTGCATTTATTTTCAGATATATTAAACCAAAAATACAAAAATACCTTGCTGCAATTTATTTGTTCCACAATCCATTTATCCTATCTACCACTTTTAGCTCACGTTATTTGCCTATCTTGAGGCGTCGTACCCGAAAGGTATTGACAACCCCTTTAACATGTCGGGTTGCGAGTATTTGTTATTTGTGTGCAGGTGCTGTTTACGTGGTGTGAGGAGGTTCTCTTACTAGTTCGATAATCTTGGTCTCATCACTGAGGAAAATACCTACCGTCACTATACTGCATCATCCCTTCCTCTTTGGGGAAATACCGACGTAGTTCTAGCAGACATCAAAAGGAATTTCTGGTGCCGTTGTCGGGGAGGATCTTCAACATCAACCAGATTCCTAATCACAAATCTCATCTCCTCGGAATTTACATTATATGCGATTTGCCTCTCATTTTCCTCTACCCCACTTTACAAAAAGTTGCCGTTTTATTTGCCCTCTTTTTCGTTCGCCTTTTTCTCGTCAGATCTCTTATTTGCTTGAACTTGTCACCATGAGTGACTTTGGTATGGCAGAAACAGATGCTGGCCTAACTCCTAAAATGGAGCGTACGGTTAATCTGGATGCCAAAACTTTTGTTTTGGGAAGGAAATTTTATTGGAAAAGAACATATCTAAGAATTTTTCAATTGTGTCGGAAAATTATGTCTTTATGATATCCCTATAATTAAAAGGACTAAATCTTATGCGGAAGCTATTTCGGCACTTGTTTTGAAGCTTGAAACTAAATTTATTTATACTCATACCACCTTGCAAAGATTGTTCTATGAATTGCCCATTGTAAAGGATCCTAAAGCAAAAAAGTTAGCCACTCTTGTTTTGATGAATGAATTTGACTACATAATACGGGAAGCTAGAGAAATCTTTGATTTTTATGGCATCAATCATGAAAATCCCGTGATTCCTGAAATTCTTTATAATAGTGATTATGATTTAAGAGATTTACTTGGAGATAACCAAATCTTTGACGACAATCTCAAAAAGCAAGTCCCCGTTTTAGATATGATCCAACAAGTTTTCAACGATGTTAATCAACTCTATTCTTGGATCACTACCGGAAATAAAAGGGGTTATGATAAAAAGCAACTTGATAGTGCTAAGGTTTCCATGGACAATGTGTTTTATGTTTTATTTACCAAGCCTCCCGACACAAATACCTCTAAGGAAAACAAGGATAAAGATGACAACACTTTGATCCTACGCGTTATGCCTAGCTAGGGGCGTAAAACTATAGCGCTTGTTGGGAGGCAACCCAATGACTAAAATAGATTTTTCCTTTTTCTTTCTGCTCTCGTGTGTTAGCACAATTATGCTACTGTTATGATTGTGTTTTTGTGTTTTAATAAGTGTTCGTGCCAAGCAAGACTTTGGGAAGATTTGGCTGAAAGTTGATTTGAGCTTGCTGAAAAACAGAAACTTTTGCACTCACGATATTATTTGTCATTTTTAACTGAAGAGTGCTTTTGAGTTGATTCTTTTTTCATAAGATTAATAGAAAAATTGCTCACGTCCAAAAATTTATGTTAGAATTTTTGGAGTTACATAAGTATTCGAAATATTCAGATTGCTACAGGCTGTTGTGTTGTTGACAGATTCTGTTTCCTTTGCGTTGTGTGCTTGTTTTGATGATTCTATGGTTTTCTTTGATGAGTTTTTGCCAGAAAAGTTGGAATACAGTAGCTATAATGCAAAAAAATAAGAATAGGTTTGCAATAGTACTTATAGTAATGGTTTGTTTTCTTATACTAACGAACCTCACGAAGGTTTTGTTGAGTTTTGTGTGATTGAAGTTTTCAAGTTTTGGGTGATCGTACGATGGATGATGGAATAAGGATTAGCAAAAGGCTAAGCTTGGGGATGCTCGAGGCACCCCAAGATAATATTCAAGAAGTAGAAAGCAACTAAGCTTGGGGATGCCCAGAGTAGCATCCCCACTTTCTTCTAACAACCATCGGTATTTTACTTGAAACTATAGTTTTATTCGTCACATATTATGAGTTTTGCTTGGAGCGTCTTGTATGATATGAGTCTTTGCTTGTTTTGCTTTGTGTTCTAAGTCTTGAATCCTTGCTGAATACACCCTTTTGAGAGAGCCAAAAAATTATGCTATGCTTGCTCCTATGTTCACTTAAATTTTTAGAGCTATGGATTTGCTCTAGTACTTCACTTATATCTTTTTGAGCACGGCTTGCTTTGTTATTTTTGAAGAAATGCTCTCATGCTTCACTTAGATTTATTTGGGAGTTAGTAAAATTTTCAAAAATTCTCTCTTGCTTCACTTAGATTATTTTGAGAGAAAAAAATTTATGCTCATAATCTTCACTTATATTTGTTTGAGCTTATCAGAAGCAACATATGAAAATAGTCCCAAAGTGATAGATACCCGAGGATATAATAAAAACTTTCATTAAGATCATTGGAAAAGATAAACTTGATTTTTAGTAATGGTTTTGAGATATGACGATATGATATGTGAGTCATGTTGATGAGTAATTGTGCTTTAGTAAGAATATTGATGTTAAGGTTTGTGATTCCCTATGCAAGCACGAAAGTCAATAGTTATGTAATAAAATTTATATCCTACTTATGGTGCATTATTCGGTGTTACTTATGCTTAATGCTTGGGTATGAGATTTTTTGCTTTTTGGTTGGTCGCTTCTCAATCTTTTTGCTAGGCTTCATTTTGCACTAAGTATGATCTCTACTTGTGCATCCAAAACCCTTTAAACCAGTTTTGCCTTATGAGTCCACTATACCTACCTATATGCGGTATTTCCATGCCGTTCTAAGCAAATTTGCATGTGCCATCTCTAATTTTCAAAACAAATTTCTCTTTTGTGTGCTCTACCGCTCACGATGCGGTGAAGGGTGACCAATAGTTTCCATGCTAGATGTGTTATTCTCATGATGAGTGTTTATTCACTTGTCACTACATGAGAGTATGACAAAGATATTAGGGATGCCTAGTCCTGAAATGAAAAATGAATTTACTTTATGTTGTCAAATAACAAATTCCTTGGAAAGTGTTCGTATGGAGGGTAACCGTGGATTTGGCTAGCCATGGAAAGTGAAAGTAATGGTGGAAAAAGGAATAAACTTTATTTTCTGTTTGGGGACCGCCTATGATGTATCTAGCATGGAAAGTGTTGGGATCTCTCTAAGTTGTTTTCATTGATGGGAAAAGTATGCTTCTCAAAAATATTTTTATCTATCAATTTAAGCTTTGAGCTTCGGCATCTCTACAAATCCCTACTTCCCTCCGTGAAGGCCCTTTCCTTACTTATGCAATTTTTATTTTGAATTTGAGTCTCCACCTTATCTTATAAATCACCAACTAAGGGGAACTATGATCGTATTTGAGCATTGGGTGTAGCTAATATTCGAGTGTGTTTCATGAATGGATAAATGATTGAGCATAATGGGCTAGGGATAACTTGCTTTAGTGTTGATATTTTGAAAGACATGGTTGCTTGTTGGTATGCTTGAGTATTAAAGTCTCCATGTCAAAACTAGACTATTGCTTTGAATCATATAAAAGTTCATATGTCCATGCTATAAAGAAAAGAAATGTGATGAATATGTCACGCAACATTCCACATCAAAAATTCTATTTTTATCATTTACCTACAAGAGGACGAGCATGAATTATGCTTGGGGATGCTGATACGTCTCCAATGTATCTATATTTTTTGATTGTTCCATGCTGTTATATTATCATTCTTGGATGTTTTATAATCATTTTATAGTCATTTTATATCATTTTTTAGTACCAACCTATTGACATAGTGCCCAGTGCCAGTTGATGTTTTCTGCATGTTTTTTACATCACAGGAAATCAATATCAAACGGAGTCCAAACATAGCGAAACTTTTTGAGGATTTTTTTGGGCCAGAAGACATCCATTGGGCCAAGGCTGCACCTGGAGGGTGCATCGAGGGGGCAACACCTACCAGGGCGCGCCCAGGAGGCCCATGCGTGCCCTGGTGGGTTGTGCCCACCTCGGGTGCCCCCCGAACCGCCTTTTTGCTCTATAAATACCCCAATATTCCAAAAACCCTACTGGAGTCGACGAAAATCAATTCCAACCACCACAAAGTCTAGAACCACCAGATCCAATCTAGACACCATCACGGAGGGGTTCACCACTTCCATTGGTGCCTCTCTGATGATGCGTGAGTAGTTCTTTGTAGACCAATAGGTCTGTAGTTACACTACTGGGGAAAAGCTTATACACAGAAAGTTACTAGTAGCGAGGGTTAAAAACCTCGCTACTACTAAGTTGATAGCAGTAGCGCGGGTTTTTAACCCTCGCTACTACTAAGCGGTCTCTACCGTGCCCCCGGGGACATGCCATAGTAGTAGCGTGGGTTTTTAACCCTCGCTACTACTAAGTTTGATAGCAGTAGCATTGGTTTTTAGCCCTCGCTACTACTAAGTGGTGCCATAGTAGTAGCGAGGGGGGTAAAAACCCGCGCTACTACTAATTATTCAAGAAATATTAGTGTTACTAATTTTTTAGAACAATAGTTTCAAACTGAAACGGTGAAATGTGTGACTTCATGCTCAAGTTAAATTCCTGAGGTTAATAGGATTGACATCTTACTATTGTCAGGAAAATAACAAGTGCAGACTTGGAAACGAGGGAGAATAGAACCCGGAAGTTAAGCATGCTCAGGCTGGAGTAGTGAGAGGATGGGTGACCGTCCGGGAAGTTAGATGATTTGGAATGATGAGGGGTGATTAGAGATTAAATTGAGCAGCGATGAGGGGTGATTAGAGATTTGAGGTTAAAATAATTCAGAAATTTGAAAATTAGGGGAAAAAATCAATTTTTTTACGAAAAAATTCAAAAAAAATCAGATATTAGAGATTAGTAGTAGCGCGGGTTTTTACCCACGCTACTACTAACGGACGTAGTAGTAGCGCGGGTGGCACCTGCGCTACTGCTATACGTTAGCTGTAGCGCCTTATTAGTAGCGCCGGCCCCCGCGCTACTAATAGGCCCAAAACCCGCGCTGCTGCTAGGCTTTTCCCTAGTAGTGTTAGTAGCTGGATGGCTTCCTCTCTCTCTCTCTCTCTCTATATATATATATATCATGATTATCAATGCAATGGTCTCTTGGAGATCCATATGATGTAAGCCTTTTTGCGGTGTGTTTGTTGGGATCCGATGAACTTTGAGTTTATGATCAGATCTATGTTTTTATCCATGAAATTTATTTGAGTCTTCTTTGATCTTTTATATGCATGATTTCTTATAGCCTCGTATTTTTCTCCGATATTTGGTTTTTTTTTGGCCAACTTGATCTATTTATCTTGCAATGGGAAGAGGTGCTTTGTGATGGGTTCGATCTTACAGTGCTTCATCCCAGTGACAGAAGGGGAAATGACATGTATTTATCGTTGCTATTAAGGATAACAAGATGGGGTCTATTTCTGCATAAATAGATCTTGTCTACATCATGTTATCGTTCTTATTGCATTACTCCGTTTCTCCATGAACTTAATACACTAGATGCATGCTGGATAGCAGTCGATGTGTGGAGTAATAGTAGTAGATGCAGGCAGGAGTCGGTCTACTAATCTTGGACGTGATGCCTATATAATGATCATTGCCTGGATATCGTCATGATTATTTGAATTTCTATCAATTGCCCAATATTAATTATTTTTTCCACTGTTTGCTATTTTTCTCAAGAGAAGCCACTAGTGAAACCTACGGCCCCCGGGTCTCTTTTCATCATATTTGCCTTTGCGATCTATTTTTAATTGCATTTATTTTCAGATCTATTAAACCAAAAATACAAAAATAGCATGCTCCAATTTATTTGTTCCGCGATCCATTTATCCTATCTACCACTTTTACCGCACGTTATTTGCCTATCTTGAGGCGCCGTACCCGAAAGGGATTGACAACCCCTTTAACACATCGGGTCGTGGGTATTTGTTATTTGTGTGCAAGTGTTGTTTTACGTGGTGTGAGGAGGTTCTCATACTGGTTCAATAACCTTGGTCTCATTACTGAGGGAAATACCTACCGTCGTTATACTTCATCATCCCTTCCTCTTTGGGGAAGTACCAACGTAGTTCTAGCAGACATCAACATGCAAAAGGAAAAAGAAAACCCTGGCCCCCTTTGTCCCCACCCACTCACCGCAAAC
This sequence comes from Triticum aestivum, assembly GCF_018294505.1. Lineage (NCBI taxonomy): Eukaryota > Viridiplantae > Streptophyta > Magnoliopsida > Poales > Poaceae > Triticum > Triticum aestivum. Next base: position 428,650,128 of record NC_057795.1, on the reverse strand, counting down.
TCCTCCGCAACTTTGCACCTCATCAACTTCTATCGCGGCATCCAACCTAAGCTCCACGGCGCTGTTGTCGGTGGGCGGAGGTCACGCTCCAAACGACACGTGATTTCGCCCCTACCGCTTTCCGCCGCCTATCTGCACCGACATTCTGGACTTTAGTCGACTAGGGTTTTCTATGGGGTTGGGCCAGGGATTTTTCTAATGGAGAAGGTAATCAACTTAGCGAAATATTCAACCATCTCTTATCGCAGGTCGTACGTCGCTGTTAATCAATCGGCAGAAATCACCGCGGAGTCATTTTTGTTCTAGCTGATTCGTGGGTGTTCATTCATGTGTCCACAGTGCAAGCACAAATCGGGCAAGTGTGGTCGCGGCCAGTCAGAAACGAAGTTCTATCTCACCATTCCGGATGACTTCAGGGAGTGCCCGTTATGTTCAATCTCAACCTACCATGGTCGTCATGGCCTAAATTTGCGAACATATACCGTCTGTTGCTATATTATCTATATATTTGCATCAAATCTTTGTTACTTATCTATTTTTAATTATATATTTTTGTACTTTGCTTTCATCTATATATTGATCTGTTCTATCAGTTACTCCCACATTTGCATCTTGCTCTGTTATTTCAATATATCTAATTTACGATCTTAATTTTCATTTCAAGCAGTATGTCCCTTGCTTTGCAGGAATAGGAGTAGAAGGAAATCTTGGGCTTTACTTTGTTGATGACTCCCAAGATGTCATATTGACAATGCAGCATGGACATACAATGATGGTTAGCGAAATCTTGACAAAGATGGTCACTCCTATTTTAATGCGGACCTTTGGAGAAAAATGTCTAAGAGTTACGACCTGGCAATTAAATTCTAGTGCGTGCACCACAGCCTGGTCTAATTAACATGGATGTTTACTTCGCCAACATCATCAATAGATCAAAGTCTGATCGAGGTTAGTGTCCTTTCAACTTTCTCCATGCTGTCATATTACTTAGCAAAATCAGTGTATTTGTTCTGACTAATTGATCACTATTTAAGCAACCAATTGTGATTTAATTTTATAACTCCATACCTAGACAGTAACCAATTCTATTTACCAAATTATGCGCACTATATATTCTTCTGCCATGTTCGGAATAAATAATACCTTTCCACCTTTTAAGTAGGAAATGTTGGATGCATAGTGAATGATATGTATGTTACTAAGCGTACCAAATTTCACTAGAAGCACTTGAAGCATGTCATAAACGTTGATAATCTGACAGAGATAGCACAATGTATGAACGCTGAATTTTAGATGGAATTAGTTATACCTATGGTGCACGCATTGAACAAGACCAATTGTGTGCACAAAACGCTGGTAAAAATTCTTATGTTAATGTTGATGCTCATAAACTATATATATCTTCAACGATATGTTACAATTGGTTTTTATTCTACATTTCAACAGAAATTGCCTGCTGTAGCAGTTCCTAGTTTGATTTCCCAGCGTGGTCGAGTTACAGTTGTGCCTGCTGTTGGTGTCAAAACCGGCAGATCTCGGCACTACAAAAAAAGACACATCCGTGACATTTTGGGCCGAACAAATTTTTTTTCTGTCATACATATGACACGTCTATGACGATAATTGTGACAAAACCCGGTATCATCATATATGTGGTGGGCTCCTACTTCTATGACAAAAAACCATGACAGAAAATGGGCTTTTCATCCTGGGTGGGCCGGAGACGTAGCTGCATGACATTCTTTGGGCCGTCCATGACGGAAAAAAACCGTGGTAGAAGCGAGGGGGAGGAAAATTTCGGGGAGTTGCCGGTTACGGTGGGAGGTCGGGGGCCGAGCAATGCGCGTTTCTCTCGTACGTACGCGCGTGTGTGTGCGAGGCGTTGGCTCTAACTGAAGCCAAGCGAGGCGTTGGGCTCTAACTGAACCCGAGCGATTGCACTGCAGGCTACATGTTACTGAACCCGAGCGATCGATTGATGGCTGTTAACTGAACCCGATGGAGCGATTCCTTCGCTACTGCTGCTAATTGAAGCCGATCGATTGGATGAACAGTGAGCGTTGCGGGGGGTTTGGATGAACAGTGAGTGGTGACGTTGCCTCTGGATGAATAGGAACCCTTGGTGTGAACGGCTGGATGAATAGTAGATGGTGGAGGGGTGGCCGTGGAGGGGTGGTTGAACAGGACCCCATGGTGTGGAGGGCTAGATGAACAGTAGACGGTGGAGGGGTGCCCGTGGAGGTGTGGTTGAACAGTAACCGGTGGAGTGGCGCGTGGTGGAGGCTGGATGAATAGGAGCACGTGGAGGCTGGAGGAGGTCGACGGTAGCCCATGGAGGCTGGCGGATGTCAACAGTGGAGATGAACAGTATCCCATTGAGTCCCATTTTGCGGTACACCACACTCCTTCCCCCCCCCCCCCTCCTGTTTCGACCGTAGCGCTCCAACACAAGTCTGTTTCGTCCATTTTGCGGTACGCCACACACCTCCCGATCAACATGACCCCCGTTTCGACCGTAGGACACTACTAGGGAAAACCTTATACACAGAAGTCTATCAGCAGTGTGGTTTAAAAACGGGCGCTACTGCTAATTAGTAGTAGCGAGGGGTATAAAAATCGCGCTATTACTAAGTTAATAGTAGTAGCGAGGGGTATAAACTCGCGCTGCTACTAAATGGTCTCCAACAATGCCCCCGGGATAGGCCATAGTAGTAGCGAGGGGTATAAAACCGGCGCTACTACTATTTACTTAGTAGTAGCGCAGGTAAGATCCCACGCTACTACTAAGCGTGTCCACCCCGGCCCGATCCACACTCCCACCCCACCAACTGTCCCACACCACCCACTACCCCCCGCCTGTCTAAAAAAAACCATGCAGCCCGATCCAGATCCCCAAACTCCTCTCCTCTCCCAACCCACTCACCGCCGGCCTCCCTTCCACCTCCTCTCCTCCGTCCGTCTGCCCCCATGCCCCCCTCCGCGTGCGCCACGCCAATGGCCGCACCCTCGCCGCTCCCGTATGTTTGGTGGTGCTGGACCGGTGAGCAGGGAGGCCACTGTAGCAGTGCTAGCGGGATCCTTTTTGTGGGTCCCTTTTCGTCATTGTCGGTGGAGAGGTTGATGCAGGAGCAACGCTCGAACGAGGCAAAGAAGGCGGAGGTGACGCCGGGGCCGAACCAGCTCGCGCTCCCCCATAGCAGAGGAGGGAGAGGAGAGGGGGTGGAAGGAGGCCAACGACCGCCCCCTCATGCTCACCGCCCCCTCCGACCAGCCCCACCTTGATGCCGCCTTGCCCTTGCCCCTACCCCCGCCCTCACCGACGTCCCCAAGGAGGAGACGGCGGAGGAGCCTCCCCTCCCGCCCGTGCGACTGGCCCCTCCCCATCCATCGCTTGCATACGCCTTACTCCTTGTCTCATCCACTTCCTCTGCTCTAGATCTGATGACTGCTGCTTGCTGCTGCTCGTGGTCGATCAATAAATCTTACCGATTTTGTTGCTGGCCATGTGTGTGTGTGTGATTTGATGAACTACTTCTTGCTGCTGCTCGTGATTTGATGAACTGCTTAATCAAATTAGGTGTGTGTGTGTGTCCTCAAAAAAAGTAGTATGTGTATGTATGACACGCCTGTTGTGCAAGAAATCATACACTATCAAAGTGCTACATGCCAAGGGTCAAGTAGATCAAACAGATAGGCTGAAGGTTAATTAGTTGGGCATAAAAATTTGCCATGAGAGCATTGCACGGGCCTGTCCAATAATGAGGCACGATGCGAAATCAATAGCAAATCCTGTACTCCATGCATGTCTCCATCGATCAATACCCGTCTGCAATAGGCTGCAGATCAGTTCCGTGTCGCTTAACTATAGTTTGATTCTGCACTGTTCAGTACTCCATGCTGTTCTTGTGTTCATGTGAATATCATCATGCTGTCGTGTGGTAACTTTGTAGCCAATCGATGTGTTGGATGATGGATCAATCTCTATATATCTCCTGTTGAATTGCTACCCTGTGAATGGTTCTATGCTCTGCCATGGGGTTAACCTGTTTGTACAAATTAAAGTAACTTGATTAAGATTTTAAATCTGTCAAGCGGTCAGTCACAGTACTGATTTGGAGAAGTAACATTTTTTTGAAATTGAAGAACATGCAGTCATTTTACAAATGAAAGAGAGGCAAAGAAAGTGTTGAGCAAAGGAGGAGAGGAAGAGAATACAGGGGTCTGCGTCTCCAGATTCTCAGGTAAATGCTTTGCTCCTCGTTTTTATTTTCACATCACTGATTGGCAAAAATTGTGCTTGTGTCTAACACATGCTTAAATTCATTAAGAAACAAAATGTTCGTGATCTGAATCTCACATGCTTAAATTCATTGAGAAATCAGGATCCTACACTTCATTAATTTGCTTAGATGAAATACTTATTATTATGATTTGTAATTCCATTCACATGTTTCAGGGTCCGGTCATAGTGGCTTCAAGCTTTATTTTTAACCTTCTTGCAGTAATGGATAATTACAAGAACATTCCTCAATTCCTCTATGGCTTAAGCCCATCTCAGATGGAAATGTTTAAAACTAACGACAACCCTTATAATCGGCAGCCAAAGAAAGTTACAGAGGTTAGTGAGATTATCCATCACTGCACTTACAACCCTTCAAATAAATGTTCCTTTTCTTATTGAATCCAAAGTAACTAGCGGAGATCAAGTGAAACATTGTTGATTGTCCCAAAGTTCTTTCCTCTACGAAAGAGTGTAATCTTAACCAATGATTGTTTCCAACATGCAAGGACGTGACCATACAAATTTATATATCTTAATCTCATATGCTATCAACCTTTTCAAGTGCAGTTACCAAGCACCGCTTTTATTTAAGGAAGAAGTTGCTGAATTTTTTATTTAAATAGTTGATACCTAACTAGGTGTACGAGAAAATTTCTTTTCCCTGTTCGTGCATGTTTGCTAGTACTATTTGGTTGAACTGATGCAATTTGCGTACTAACAAGTTTTCATTTTCCCGACGTGGGTGCAGAGGTGATCGACGCTGACTAGCACGGCCCGGTGGCGCTGTGCTCTTCAACCACTCGGAGACGGACTTTGCCGTGAAGCCTTGTTCCCACGTCGCACAGATGATCGTCCAGGTGATTTCGACGCCGGAGGTCGCCGAGGTGGAGGACCTTGACGCCACCGTCCGGGGGAGGGAGGATTCGAGTCCGCCAAGGTCTGAACTCCGAGCCTATGTAGATACATCTAGAGAAGTGGTATGTTTAGGTTGGTGGTAGACCACAAGGGAAGGTACCCACCTTACAATGATGGTTGTGTGTGTCTCTGTGTGTCTGATGTTAAATGGAATCTTGAGATGGTTCTATGACATGTTAAATGGAATATTGAGATGGTTCAGTGACATTCATTTGTTTTGCATTGCACGTATTACTATTCATGAATACTACGTCTAATTTTTTTAATTACTAAATTGTTAGTAGTAGCGTGGGGAGGAAACTAAGCACTACTAGTATATAGGATACTAGTAGCGTTGGTTGTTTACACATGCTACTACTATTTCATTAGTAGTAGCGTGTGTATGTAATAGCAGTAGGGTGGGTTAAACCCACGCTACTACTAACAAAGTTAGTGGTAGCACGGGTTTAACCCACGCTACTACTAACTGATAGCTGTAGCACGATACTAGTAGCGCGGGTACCCGCGCTGCTAGTAGCCATTTTAGCCGCGCTGCTAGTAGCTTTTTTCCTAGTAGTGGGATGTCCGTTTCGTCCGTTTTGCGGTACATCACACCCCTCCCAATCAACAGGACCCCTGTTTCGACCGTAGGAGGTCCATTTCCTCCGTTTTACGGTACGCCACATCCCTCCCGATCAACAGGACCCCCGTTTCGACTGTAGGAGGTCCGTTTCCTCCGTTTTGCGGTATGCGCGACTAGGCGTTCGAGACCCCGCCCTTATGTACACATATGTGACCGTATTTTCTTTCTTGCACCCTGGCCGCTGTACGTACGTGTACATGCTATGTGCGCGCCTCTACTACGACAGGTGCGCGCCTCTACTACGACACGTGCGCGCCTCTACATCGACCAGTATGTACGTACACATTCGCGACAAGGATGACAATGCTACGTACGCTTCGACCAGGTGGGTCCCGACTGTCAGGCACTTCCTTGCCTACGAAGATGTAGCTGGTGGGTCCTAGCAGTCAGGGGGGCGAATCGTTATTTTTTTTGGCCCGGACGCACTTCCTTGTGTGCAAAGGTGTAGCTGCTGGGTCCCAGCAGTCGGGGGGGGCGAATCATTTTTTTTGCCCGGACGCACTTCCTTGCGTGCGAAGGTGTAGCTGCTGGGTCCTAGCAGTCCGGGGGGTGAATCGTTTTTTTTTGCCCGGACGCACTTCCTTGTGTGCGAAGGTGTAGCTGGTGGGTCCCAGCAGTCGGGGGCGAATCATTTTTTTTCGGACGCACATCCTTGCGTGCGAAGATGTAGCTAGTGGGTCCCAGCAGTCAGGGGGGCAAATCGTTTTTTTGGATGCACTTCCTTGCGTGCGAAGATGTAGCTCGTGGATCCCAGCAGTCAGGGGGCGAATCATTTTTTTCGCGAAATACGGTGGCCCGTCCGGTGGGTCCCCTCTATCAGGTGGAGGAATAATTATTTTGCGCATAATAAGGAGGCACTTCCTTGCGGCTGCCATGCAGCCAGTTGTCAGCCTCTCCACATACAGTCCACGTCCGATGGAAGTCGTTACTTGACCATGTTGACCATGCCGTGCCGAGAGCACCACGGCGGTGGACGACGACGAGGCCTAGGAAGGGGACGATGCGGAGCCGGGGAAGACACGGTAGTGGATGCACTCGCGGAGAGGAGTACAAGGGTTCACTGGTTCGGCTGCGCTGCCATCGCCGCAGAATAACAGGGGGTGTGGGTCAGTGGGTGAGTGGAGGGATGGCCTGGCCAGCGGTGGGAGTAATAGGGGGCAGTGAGGCCTCCGCGACAGCATAGCCGACCACGGGAGGCAGGAGCAGGCGGCATGACCGGCGCTGCTTTGGGCGGCTGGAGCAAGAAGACCAGAGGTTGAAGAAGCACGACAGCCGTTGGATGGACATTGTACGGTCACTGCAGGTAGAATCGTTTATATTGACTAAGTTGGCAAAGCCCTTGGTACGTCAACTTAGTAGGCCCACAGGTCAGCTTCCGAAACGGTGCGCCCCAGATGTCAGGGGGATGAATCATTTTTTGGGCGGGTGAAGCTAGAATATCTAAGATTAAAGAAGAAGCACGACATCCATTGGATGGACATCCAACGGCCACTGCTGCTAGAACCGTGTGTTGACTATAAGTTGACAAAGCCTTGCATACCCGTCAACTCTGTTTTTTAGGGGACGCGTCAACTTAGTAAGGCCAGAAGTGTGTGGCAGAGAACTTATAGCCCATTTGAGATTTGTAAGAATGTGTAGCCCATTTTCGAATTCTAATGGAATTTACTACAGGCCATTTACAGTTTGTTAAAAGTACAGCCCATTTCAACCAACCTTTCAAAACATAATTCAATAAAATTTCCCACATTTTGATGGGATTCGAATATTTTTATCCCGAAATTTTAGTCAGTTTAAATACAATTTCAATATAAATTTATATTGCATAAAAATCCAACGAAACATTCCGCTCGCAACAACTAATGAAATTAAAATTTTCAATATTCCAAAATAATATTTTAGAAAGTAATTACTTTTTGGTGCATTTTTTATAGTTACTACCCAGTTTTTATAATTACATCTCATTTATTATTTCTTAAAGCCCATTTTCTTGTTAAGCCTAATGCATCCCTCCTAGGAAAGATTTGCAGCCCAGCGGGGCGGAGAATAACAACTTGACCTTGCCTGGGTATTCCTAAAAAAAAGTATAGCTGGGCTAGCCATTTTTAGCTTGAAAATAATTAATATCTGGGATGGATATTTGGCCTGGGCTAGACGGGCCACAGCCCGCCTAGTTAATACTTGCAGCGATGTTTTCGTTGTTGTTCATAGGAGAAAAATTAATATCTGGGGTAAACATCGAAAAACTCTATAGTGCTCACACCTCAAAAACACAAATACTACTCGAGTTGCTTGGTCCCAGCTGTCGGCCGCTTCTTGTGCAATTCTCTCGTTTATTGACTACTCCCTCCTTTCCGGTTTATAATGCTCAATTCAAAAATCTCACCAATCAAGGTAGATGGCGAGTGGTGGAATACTTTTTCTAGTTTTGCAAAAGTACCTAATTAATGCTCTTGTTATCCTCAAAAAATTATGTTTATCAATGCATTAATTGCAATGCATGCATGCATAAAGTATATGCATTGGTCAATTTTCTCTTAATACTTGCATGGAATGCTTTAATGCACCTTGGAATCTGAACATGCGATGGAAAACAACCAAATTGAGCCTTATAAAATGGAAAAACAAAAATTTTGAGATAAGCCCTATAAATCGGAAAGGAGGGAGTACATAGGTAGACAATGGTGACCGTGATGTCAGGAAACCAGGAGGAAGCAAAATAAATTATAGTTTTATATATATATATATATATATATATATATATATATATATATAATAAGGAGGCACTTGCGTACGTGAGGCTATGGACCTGGTGGGTCCCCATTGTCATCCTATCCAAGTAAAGGGATCTCCTCGCCCGCGCGCGCTTTCCGCCCGAAACAGTCAGTGTCGGCCGCCCCGCTTCGCGGTGCAGGCGATTGCTCCGCCTTCAAACGACACAAGTGCCGTCTGTCTGTCCATCTGCCGCACACATTAATGATACGCGGTTGCCGAGGTGGCTACTCTGGCGTCACATGTCCGTCCCTCCGCCCGCCCACCATTGCTATATAAACTGCTGCGCCGGCCATATCCGCAGTCATCCGCATCTGTTGCCTTTCTCCTGTCCACACCACTACTGCCCACCATGGCTTCCTCGCGCTCCAGTGCTCTTCAGGACGGGCGGACGACGGACCACAAGGAGATAGCAGCCATTGCTGCCAACCGGCTGGCCGGCAGGCAGCCGGAGGACGACGACGTCCCAATGGAGAACATGGGAGTCGACGATCCGGCACCAACCCCCTCCTCCGCGCCATCCTCGCCGGTGCATTGCACCATGACCATCGGCGAGGCCCGTGCCCAATATATGGACATGGTGAGGCAGATGCGTGAGGAGCAGTTCCAGGAGGCGTAGACCGCCGCTGCCTACAACCACCATCTCCTCCAGGATCACCTGCGGGCAGAGGAGCAGATCGCCGCGGAGCGGGCGGAGCAGGAGGCACCGCTCGACTCGTACCGCTCCGCCCGCAAGAGCCGCCTCAAGCGCTGGCGGTACCGCATGCGGGTGGCGGAGGCTACGGACGCCTACAAAGAGGCTAGCAAAGAGGGCGATGAAGCAGGCGAGGCACTGTTTGGAGAGACCGAGGACGAGGCAGAGGACAATGCCGGCTCAAACGAGTCCCAGCTACGCTGGTGTCGATGATGCCCTGCTCCGCCGACGCCCCGCGGTGCCAGCAATGAGGCATAGGACACTGCCGGCTCCGCCGAGGCCCCGCGGCGCCAACAACGAGGCAGAGGACATCGCCGGCTTAGCCGAGGCCCCATCGCGCCGACAACGTGGGGGAGGATTTCCACCGCTCCGCTGAGGTGCCTCCCGCCGGCAACGAGACAGAGGCATCGCCGGCTCCGCCGGGGCCCCGCCCCGCTGCCAACGAGGCCGCGCCACACAGAAAACGAGATAGAGTAGAACACGGTAGGTCGCCACCGCTCGGGTCCAAGTAAGGCCACCGCTGCTACCCTCCGGTTGAAGCCAAGCTAGGCGGGTTGACCATTGACGGCCGGTTAGATTCTTGGCGGCAACGTGGAGTCAGAGAGCTGCGCTGGAGAAGAACACTGCTTCTACTTAACTGCTGGAGCAGTTGGCTGACTGACACGTGGGCCCAACAGGCCACATGTCAATTATGCACCTGCACTTGCAGTTAAGTCACTGAAGCTTCTATTCGGCTCAGCGGGACACAGGTGGGTAGCTTTGGTTAATTAATTATACCTCCAGCGCACCCCTTTTTAGTTTTCTCGAAAAGGAGGATGACCCCCGGCCTCTGCATCTGGGAGATCCATGCGGCCACAAACACCCCTTTTTAGTTGAAGAATGTATGAAATGTAATGAAATCCGGCATGTTTATATGAAATCCGACCGTGTATGAATGAATTTATTTTGATTAGTTCGAATTCCTGTATCACTGGCATTGGATGAACATGCAAAACAATATGTACTAGCATTATTCCCAGGGTGATCACCACGTTTGCAGCAGTTTCACATGTACTCCCTCCGGTCCTTTCTAGTCTGCATACAAGTTTTGTCTGCAGTCAAAGTATCTCTACTTTGACCAATCTTATACAAAAAAGTATGCACTTTCACAATGTGCAAAGTAAAAAGGAACAGAAGGAGTACAAAGAGTTTGAGCAGCTTTTTAGCGTTTCTATACATTGCAATCAAACACACAGGCCTGGCAATTCATAGAGAACATTCAAAACAATCGATGATTATGCATCTCAGCGACTCACATGTCAAGGCAATATTTACTTCGCAACTAAAGAACAAAGAAAAAATTGATCGCCGCTACTGATAGCAAAGGGCGTCCCATTCGAAAATATCAAGCACATAACTTGCTAAAATCAATGAGCAAAATTTGACAAGGTTGTCCCATTCCAAAATATCAAATGCCTACGATTGTGGAATGGGTAGGGTTTGCCATCAGTTTGGACATTGACATGGCAACTCGTGCTAAATAAACTAGCTGTTCTTTTTGTGCAGTTCCACCAAAATCAACCAAATTTGCGCGTAGCTTGTATGATTTCGCCCTTTTATGTTGCAATGCCTTGAACTTATGGGCACCTCCTTTCTTGTGGTGGAAATGAATGATTCGATGTATTCATGAACATTTTGTGCAATTCCCGTCGAAATCAAGCTGAGCACCCCTGTTTGCACAAATACAAAAAAGTGATTAGTATAAAGCAAATTGTACTATGAATTGACAGTTTCAACAGGCACATACATGGTCCATGTAGAGCACACTTTTAGAAAAATGGAATTCACCAGAAAGAATACTAGAACAACATTGTACTCGCGCATCACAACAAAAAAATGGAGATTTGTCAGTCCTTCTGAGCTGAAGTTAGTTTGGTCTTGTGGGGAGTAATGTAACCATCCTTCAACTGCTCCTTCTGATGAGAAGATAGACAGTGCTTCTTCATCTTGGCATAATCGGAACTAGTCACTTCACGTACTCCATATTCTTCTTCAGAGGAAGATGATCCTGTTGTGCAAAGACAAGAGGACTACTAAATGCTAGCATCCATGTTTGCTCGAAAAAAAGGAAAGGAAATATTTAAAATAGCACAGATGAAGCACTTCCCAAGGACAATACCACTTTTTCATGACATTATCTAAACAGTAGCACAACACCAATAGAGATGACAAAGCTCAATCATATGGATGAAATCAGTGGGCGAGTACCAACCTTTGTCAGGAGGCTGATTGTGTAGAGCATACAGATGAAGCACTTCTCGGGAACCATCTGTTGCTATCTACGGGGGTGGCCATGCTTACTATATACTCCTCGATTAGTTTAATGTTTCCAACAACTTCTTGTGCAATTCCACTAAAATATATGGTATCTTCAAAGAAGATCTCTGTTTGCACAAGTAGAGATAATTACGTATGGCATCAAATCAGTGGCAAAAAATTGCTCGTTCCAGCCATAGCAATAAATTAAGATGCAAAACTATATCATTACTTGTGTCATCACAGTTCCAGTGCTTCATTACAGCACCGGGAGTTGATTTTTGTTTTTCTTCCGCTTGTTCTTCCCCGTCATCACTTTGTTCAATAACAGACAAGCTTCGCCTTCAATGTAATATTTGGCATGCCAATTAGGGAACACAAGTATAGTACTAAACATAATTTTCTGATGAAAGTGGCAAAATACAGGCCATCAGTTGTGAAATATTCGTATCTTACCTCAATGGGATATTACGGTGCACATACAGATTGGAAGTCTTGTCTCCATTTGTGTAGTTCACTAAAATCAAGCAACATTATCGTACAACTAGCACAACATATGAAAGCACATTGCAGAATCATGTGAAAGAAGGCTAGTACTGACCTCTCATGATGCGGAATTCAAACAACTCACCAGAAGAAGATCTGAACCAAATTCGCCTTAACGGATAGGAAGTATGATCTCCTCTTGTGAAGTTCCACTAAGATCAAGGAATCAAGCAACGTTGTCGGTGTGACATTTTGGTTGAACTACACAAAACACTCTTAAAACAAAAGTGTTTTGTGAAGTGCAACAAAAGGTCACAATGGCAACAAGGTGAAGTAGATAACCCTGTTTACACAGAGGTGCAAAGGAAACAATTAGTGGTCAATAATGGTGGATGAAACAGAAGCCAACAAAAAGAAGCGTCTACCTTATCTAAATGGGAAAGAAAGCAAGACAGTAGCATTTCTCAAATGGTGGCATTGATTAATATTAACATAGAGATTATATTAACAATAGAATTCATTAAACATGTAGTTTGCTTTTAACTGTGGCATTGCATCAATTTTCCAGCGGCATTATTAGAGGGTGTTTGTTTACAGGGACATTTTGGTGTAGGGACTAAAAAAACTCCGTGTCGGTCACATCTAAACCAAACAGGAGGGACTTTTCGGGACTAAAAGTGGGAATTTGGGACTAAAGAAATAAGACCCCGAGGGAGTCTTTTTGGGACTTTTTCCAACAGTTGCCCCTGCCATGCATCGCACCTTGTTTCTATTAGTTCATTACTAGGGCTAACATGGTCTTTTATCATGTCATTTAATAACCTCTAGTCCATGTTTAGTCCCTGGAACCAAGCCGGTAGGGACTAGAGAGTTTTTAACCAAACAGGGCCATAGATTAACAACAGCTAATGAGTTGCACGGGACAGTGGACGCACCAGCACCATGTGCACCTACCGATGTACTGTGGTCATGCACAGTCTATTGCAACAAAGAACAAACAACCAAGGAGCATAATTGTGTTGGTCCAGTTTTGTTATCTTTAGACACCTTTCCCTATGTGAGCGCGGCAAATCTAGTCCTGCTCAAACTCTACAGCCTTGTCCCTTCCTTTCCTTTTTGAACTAGTACTTTTGCCCCTTCCTTTCCTCTTTGAACCACGTCCTAGATTTATGCGATACAACTTTCCCCACAACTTTCCCCCATTCCTTTCCTCTTTGAACCACGTCCTAGATTCATGCTATACAACTTTCCCCCTTCATTTCCTCTTTGAACCACGTCCTAGATTCATGCTATATACAACTTTTCCCACTACTTTCCCCCACTCCTTTCCTCTTTGAACCACGTCCTAGATTCATGGTATACATGCAGCTAGAGCAATGCATGTGGAGTAAGTAAAATATACCTTAAGGTTCTTGGGGCGTGGTTCGGTGGGCGACGGGACGGCGGCGAAGAAGAAGGGTCGGAGGCCCTGCCGCGCCGCCACTGGGTGGAAAGTGAACAGCAGCACTGGTAGTGGATTCCCTCCCTCATCGACGGAGACAGCGTTAAGCCTCCTTCCCTTCCCGGCGGACGGATCCTGCCGGCTCTTTGAGCAGCAGTGAGGGGAGAGAGAGGCCAACGAAGTCTTGTTTAGATCTAGAGAGGGCGAGAGAGTGTGAAGAGAGCAACTACAAGCACTGAGGATCTAGCGGGAGAGGGCGAGAGAGTGTGAAGAGAGCAACTACAAGCGCTGAGGCTCCAGCGTGTATATATATACTGGAGAGTGTGAAGCGTGCATACCCTAGAAAACATTTTGACCAGTCAAAGAATCCTCCTGGCAAAAATTATGCTCAAGTGTAGTTATCGAACCCGAGACCTCAAGTTTGATGAGCGAACAGGCTAACAAGCTACACAACCCTCCCGTTATGTTCAATGAGAGGAAAATAACCTTTTATACATTCCTGCATTCGTGTGACAGGCATGCCGTGTTTTTGTGTGTGTGTGTTGGTGGGAGTCATTAGGATTTCAATCATAATCGTGTCATGTGGCTTTGGTGGTAAGACTATCCACAGTGGTGCAGAAATAATGCAGCCTTAGTCACCTTACCTCTCTCCAGTAGTACGTTGGGTCCCACCAGCCAGAGGGTGAAACAAACAAATTAATAAGAAAAATTAAAAGCGACAGCGGTGTATCTTACTACCTCACACATCTCGCTACTGCTCGGGAACACTGTCCAATTGATCCCTCTGTTCTCTCACGTACTATTTTAAGTGAATCCTTATTATAACATGCACACAAATTTTGGGCACTTGTATTCGACTTAAGTCAGTGTGCCACCATATCTTGTATACTTACTACTCCCTCCGTCTAGGTGTAATAAGTCACGTTAGAAGGTGCAACAGGACCAAGGTGCGTGCGTGTGCGTGTGTGTGTTTAACAGCATGTGTGTGTTAGAGAGTGCGATAGATCGACCTACTCCTACAGAGATATGGTTTTTAGTGTATGATTTTAGCCGCGAGAGTCAGTGCACCCTCTCGTTTCCGGGCGTGTCCGGTAGGGACATGCGGACAACTACCACGCCCGCTCCTGACCAGCCTGGCCCACCCAAAGCCCCTCCACCGCTCGTGCGCGCTTCCCGCCTGAAACGGTCAGCGCTGCTCCAAAGAATCAGTGCCGTATTCATGCCCGGGCAGAGCGAACGCAACCTCTCACTGGCGCAAGAGTGATGGTTGCTTCGTCCGTCCAACTTACTGCTGGGTCTATGTGATTTGATAGCTCATTGGTCTTTATTACTGAGGTGGTAGGACTACTGGATGTCCCACGCTTTTGGAGAAAGGAAGTAGTAGATTACAATTTTCTCCATTCTTACAGCGGAGGAGTGCAGGAGCAGTGAAAACACGCAGGCTCAGTGATTACATGGCCCACCTCACACTATCATCGTGCGACACCTAACTCTTTTCATAGTACTCCCTCCGTTCCTAAATATTACTAGATGAGTCCCCTCATTGCCGTGGAACAGCGATATATCTCTCTGCGCAAAATTATCGATTTCACAGAACTAAAAAAATCTATAACCGCATGACAAATGTGGTAGCCAAACTAAATAAACTCCCATCATCATTTAGATCATCCCACATAAGGAAAAAAGATCAGCCAACTCCTACTGCATAATGGGATTATATTTTTCTTTTTGACATGTTAATGGGACTTAAAAGCTCACTTACATGCATGCTACCAGTGCATGCTTGCATGCAGACATGTTGATGTGATTTAAAACCCACTCACATGCATGTGCCACGGTATTTCTGCATGCTTGCATGTGGCTTAGTGTTGAGCCTCTCAATGTCTAGATCAGATGACTATTATGACTGATTTACTTCATCTAACAGCTACGTCAATTTTGATGATGTGGCTCAAGGAGAGGATAGAGAATTCCTAGTAGTGGGGGCTAGCTATTACTAGTAGATAAGTCTTTTTAGAGATTCCACTAGGTGAACTACATACGGAACAAAATGAATGAGTCTACACTTAAAATGCATCTATATACATCCGCCTGTGGTTAATGGTGAAATCTCTACAAAGACTTATATTTAGGAACGGAGGAAGTACTAGTATAGTACTAGTACATACTATAATTTATCAGCGAGATAAATTTGTACAATGCTATGAAGCTTCCAGCTCCTCTTACATGTATCTTGCATCCAAGGTTGCCCGTTGCAACATTTCATCAAATACAAAGGAGACTAACATGCATGCTATTGCATCTCAATGATTGACAGATCATAGCAAATATGTACTCCCTCCGTTCTAAAATAAGTGTCTCAACTTTGTGCAAACTTTAGTACAAAGTTGTACTACTACTAAAATTGACACTTATTTTGGAACAGAGGCAGCTAAAGAAAAAAATGATCCATGCAGTCCCTAGCCCTTGAACCGTGAACCCTGACCAGGCTTCAATTTGCTGGCAACGTTCGAGCTTCCTAATAAATGAAGTTTGCAACCTTTTGACCATCGGATCATTTTGTGCAGTTTCACCAAAATCGAGATGAGCATCCCTGTGGCAAAGAAATTGAAGAAGCGTGATTAGAATAAGATTACTAGGACTAGTTGATGAGACATAAACTCATCACAAATACAATACGTAGAGGCCAGTAGAGGTATCAGGTATGTGTGGGGCAAAGAAGTAGAGAAATATCCACAAGGAGTGATGTGGGCAGCTGGAGCAGTGGTGCAAGCCGGCTATAAAGGGAGTTGTACCTAAGGGACGTAGCTCGACCTCGAGGAGGGCGGTGAGAGGTGGCAACTGCCCACGTCGCGGCAGTGAGCAAGGGACGAAGGCAACCTCACCGGCTTTGTGAGAGAGAACGGCGGGGACCCCTCATCGGGACATGCCGATAGTGGGTTCTCGCCGTCGGCGACGGACACCGCATCTACACTAAGCATCCACCCCTTCCCCAAGCGGACGTGATCCACCGGGATGTTAGAGATGTGGCCCCAGTCGTTTTGTGCGAGAGAGTGTGAAGAGAGTAACCCCAGCAAGCAACAGTGTAGGCTGGCCCGTCCTGACTATGTATATAGTGGAGCGGTTTCCTTTTCTCTCCATATGAACCTATCATATTGCGTGTGTGCCACTGAAGAAAAAAAGTTATTTATAAATGACATGGCACCTACTACTTGTTCTCCTATAACCTTGCACTTGGCATCTCCAAAATATTAACCTTGCAATTGGCTCTTCGCCTCTTCGGGAAGTCGAGCAATAATGGTAGTGCAGTATATATCGTTCTGGCTATATGATACCGAATGAATTGCTGCATGTCCACCACGTGGGCGAGGGTCGAGGGGCGAGGGAGAGTGCTACTACATACGGAGCAAAATGAATGTACACTCTAAAATATGTCTATATACATCAGTGTTTGGAGTATGTACTAGTAGTTCATATTGAAATCTACTAAGGACATATATATTCCAAACAATATGATATAATCTCTATAACCAAGGAGGTAGTAGTAAAATTTTCTCCTCGTCCTGCGAGCCACCGCGCGCATGGGCGAGGGAGGAGCAAGCTTCACCTCATCCTGCGAGCCACTGCACCCGTGGGCGGGGGAGACGGCGTACTAAGCAAGCTTCTCCTCATTCTGCGAGTTGACGGGACACATCAAAAGTACTCCAGTGTATAGAGCCTTGCCTCTAAGGTAGGCCCCACATGGTTTTCCTCTTTTTTTAATTTAACATAACGCGTCAAGTCACAATTTGTTTGTTCACCCATGGTAGACGATCCTCCCTCCACCAAGTGGACAACCAGTACACGTGCCAAATTACCACGTGGGTTGCCTTTTTGTACAGAAATGAGCTCCACCTTGTACCCGCGCGGGTGTGGTTGGGAAAGAGACAGGAGTATGTGCGCCGTGCATGCACCTCTTCTCTTCGTGCATGTCCCCCACCTACGTGGGTGTCTGTGAGAGATACAAACCGCGTTCATGAGTGTTTTTTGTTTTGTGGTGGGGGTGGGGGTGGGGTGGGCGGTTGATTTCGTGAATTATTTGTGGGAATATGTGTTGATGACATCTCAAACAAATTTTTGCATGCAATGTGTGTGAAATGGAGGCCTATCCATATCATACATAGAGGGTCGGGCAATCCACGAGAAGAGAGGGAGGGGTCATAGCTATCTATAGAGTCGAAGAGAGGATCAAGTACGGGTGGGTGCGAGATTGATGAAGAGAGCCATCGAAATTGCGCATGTGTGTCTGTGCAAGTCAAAGATATAGGGCGACTGGCCTACCAGAATGTTAGAGGGCACATGTCAAGTTTGTGTGTGTCACGACCGGTTTTTCAATAAAATAATTATTGAGAAAATCGATCTTTAGATCCCAGTATAGGAAAAGTCATCCCCACTGGTAGACAAATACTTGATGAACAGAGGACCAGTAGCATTAAATATATTACAGGGTTGAGCTGAGGCTGCTCAACAAATTATTACAAACTCGCCAATATTTTACATAAGGGCGGTTATGACACAAGGGTGTGGTGGCATGATACTAGCTCGAAGAAAAAGTGGTGGTGGATAACTTGACTCCTAACTGACAGCTCATCGAGCGTCGAGGTGAGCCTCGATGAATTTATTTCTAGGGTTGCGGAAGCGGATAATACAGTGGCCAAATGCAGGATCGCACGGGACTGACTGGGACTCCTCTAGGTGTCAGACTCGCTATCAAACTCTTCATCCATGAGATCGCCTTCATCAACATCTGGCCAAATCAACAAGCCAGGTGAGTACTTTGAAAGTACTCGCAAGACAGTTCGGACAAAAGATATAATAAATGAATGCATGAATGTGTCATGAATAAAAATAATGATGCTCATCTCAACAATAATATTATTGCATGACTTGATAAATAAAATAAATAACTGAAAACCGATCGGGTGTCTAGAGCGACGCCTCGAAAGGTAAACAAATAAAATTCATGCCGCAGTCGGGCGTCTAAGCGACACCACAGAAAGGGCTTATAAAAAAATGCCATAGTCGGACATCTGAGCAACGTCACAGAAAGGGCTTATGAAACAAATGCCACAGTCGGACATCTGAGCGACGTCACAGACAGGGCTTGTAAAAGAAATGCCATAGTCGAACATCTGAGCGACGTCACAGACAGGGCTTGACAACAAAAGTAAATACCAAGTATGCCACAGTCGGATGTCTAAGCGACATCGCAGAAAGGGCTTATATAACAAAAGTAAATAACAAGTATGCCACAGACGGACGTCTGAGCGACGTCACAGAAAGGGCTTATATAACAAAAGTAAATAACAAGTATGCCACAGTCGGACGTCTGAGCGACGTCACAGAAAGGGCTTATATCAAAAGTAAATAACGGGTTAGTCCATCCACAAGAATAAACTTTTAACCGGATTTACACCCATGTAGTCCACCGGAGTTTTGTCACTGAGGCTGATATCTGACAAGATAAGATGAATACCGTACTTGGATAAGTACGAGATGATTAAAAGAATTTGTGACTCTGCAGAGTTTGTACTAACTGACCATAGCCAACGGATTTCCGTAGTCACGAAGGACTAGTTCCGTTTATGGTATTTCAGTAGAAACACATTTAACTAGTACACACCCAATTCACCTCACGATTCCAGGAATCACCCTGAACAACGTCCAAGAAAAACTTTGAGACGGGGAGGTCACACCCTCGAATAGCATGGGATCAAATTTCTATACGCGTGCTCTAAGGGGTGCCCCCCTCACGGTCCCAACCGGAAACACCCATGCCCCCTGACCGGATGACGGGCTTTAATCCAGGGCCATGGAACCCTCATCTCGGCCTCTCTATTTGGTGTGTACCAGGAAAATGATTTGCAACTTACTAAGCCATATTCCTTTCATAAAACATGTGGCAGTACAGGAAGAAAATGAATGGGAATGTGATTTGATTCACGATGACACGGAAGTCAAATAATCTGGCATAAGACTGGCATGTCACAACACTGCCATCTTACCCATCCTCATGCCATCACATGGACATGCAAATATGTATCCAACAACATACTGCTTTCCAAAACTTACTTTCCACTTATGTGCATGAAATATAACATTCAAAGAAATGTTCATAAACATGCCATGACCATACTAAAATGCAAACATGCAACAACCACTAATCATATCAAGAGTTCAAACATGCTTGCCTAGTTCGGAGTAGTCGGAGCCTAACTGGGTGAAGTTCGCAGCCCCGTCACCTCCTCCGGTATCTACGGTATAAAAAAATACGTACATAATGTAAATACAGTGAGTGTACAGAAAAGTGTTCCAAATATTTTTCAAATAAATATGAAAAAAAACTAGACAGAAAAAGAAAGATGACAGAAAAAGAATCAATCAAAAACCATTTTCTATTTAAAAGTTATAAGAGTTTTGGTCCAAGGACCCATCTGTAATGAAACAGAAAACTTCAAGGGGGTTCTGTGGAAAAGTCCAGAAAACGGTTCGTTTTAAAAGAAACGGCTGAGAGACTGACAGGCGGGCTCCACCCATCAGGTTTGAATTTTCAAACAAGGGAAACATGGCGCGACGGTGCCCGAGAGGTGCGGTGGTCGCCGGCGGCGATCCACGGCGAGGCAGGGGGATCGGACGGTACCTTCGTGATCAGCACGTCCTTCCGCGTCTGTGGGTGGTGGTGGTGGTCGCCGGCAAGCACTGTGTCGACGGCGGCCCTTGCTCCGGCGGACGGCGGTTCGGGCAGTCGTGGACCTCGTCGGAGATAGCTGCGAGGGTCAAATTGGAGTGGGGGTTAGTCTCCTAGTTGCACGAGAGGGTTGCTGACGAGGTTAGGGCGCCGGAGATGGCCTCACCGGAGTGAATCGAGGTGGAGGTCGAGGCGGAACAAGGTGGCCGGAGTTGAGGAAGAAGGGCCCCTCGAGGCTCTTCCAGTGGCTAGGCGGGGTCTGGTGAGGTGGTGGAGTTGTGCGGGGGCAAGAGCAAGCTCGGGGGGGCTATATATAGCCGGCCCGAGGCGGTTGCCGTGAACGGATAAGTCCGGCAAGAGATTACGGCGGCGCTGTGGCTGGACGGTCGGCTTAGGAGCTTGAGCATCGACTAGACGGAGCACTGGTGTTGTCCCAGTGTCCAACTCAGCAAGGTAGGCGAGGTTACGGCCTGTCCTCGACGGAACGGCCGCACGGCCCATCGGCGGTAGAGAACACGCTCTGCCTGTGCCAGGCCAAGGCGACGGTGCTGCATGCGTGCGCTGGCAAGGTGATGGCCACGCGGAGCCCTCAGAAGGTTTGGGCGGCGCCGAACGGCGTTATGCCACGGGGTTGTCCCCTGTTGGCCGTTACAGTGGTTCTGCCGCCGCAAAACACGCCGGCGCAGGCGGGCCAGGGTGCCACCGATGCCAGGAACGCGCCAAGCACGCTTGTGGAGCTCCGGACAAGAAGGAGGGGCTGTGAGCAACGTGCCAAGAGCACTGTGGGCATGTGACTGAAACTCTGACGGAGAAACGACACTGAATCTGAATTTTACTGAAGATGAACAGAAATAGTGCATGCCAGGTGTTCGACAGAAAGATTTAGGCATGTAGGGATTTTTCCTTGAGCTGATTTTTGGTGGAGTGGACTCTCATTTCAACTAGAGGTTGCCTGAATTTTGGTGGAATTTTTGGAGGAGTGGAGATATGAATTTCACCAAATTTGGCAAATCTGGTCCAAACTTGCAGAGGGTGAAATTTGAAAATTTTGAAAAGAAGAAGAGTAGATCTTGATGGTTCTAGGTTGTGGGTACTAAGGACTATCCAGGGGAGTTGGTTTGGGATCAAGAATCAAAGGCATTAGGGTACTTGCTTTGCAAATCACCTTGGCTCAAAAGAAAGGACAGAATTATTTTGGGAAAACAAATAATTGGAATAAAATCCAAAAATGGATTTTATTAGTTCGGACAGAATGTTTGGGTTGTACCAAAGTGGAAGGAGGGGTTTTGGTGGAGTTTTACCATAAGAGGCATGGTAAAACAAGAATGCATCAAAATCAAATAAAAGCCCAAAACCAAAAAGGTTTTCTTTTTAGAAGAAACTAAATCCAAGAAAAGATTTTCAGAGGGCAAACTTAGAAGAGGGTTTTTAAGAAGGGTTTAAATGACCTTCTTCAAACCAAGCAAGGCTCTTTCTGAAAACAAAAACCACAAAAAAATTTGGAGTGTCATAGTGTGTGGCAGGGAGACATGACTAGAGTGCTTGATGTATCGGTGTGTGTGGGGGGGAGGGGGTGGGGGGAGGGGTAGGCAGAGGCCAAACTATAGAGGTAGAACGACTCGTATATGTGTTGAGAAGTAGAGACCCAGCTATGTCATGAGGGAGATCGGTCGACATCCATACATAACCGAAGGACGGGAAATATGATGGGACAGAGAGAGAGAGGAGAGAGAGGGAGGGAGAGGGAGGGAGAGGGGTAGAGTGCTGGATGGGTGATGGAGTTGCTTCTCGGAGATGTTCGGAGAGGCCTACTAGACAAACTGAGGGTGGAACTGCAATGTTATCTATAAGAGTGGGGATGTGTTTCTGTGTGTGCCTGTGCGTGATAGATCTGTCGGGATGCATCCATGGATGATGAAGGGGAACCATGTGTTTGGTAAGCAAACCTAACTAGATCGGTAGATCAATTGTTGTTTGTCGGAGGAAGGGAGAGACACAACTAATGAGGTAGATTGATCGATGTGTGGGTAAAAACGAGTTATAAGGACCTAGCTGGCTATATGTATAGCGAGAGATCGGTCGGTGTACGTCCATTTGTTAGAGGCAAATAAGGCCCAGCGAGACGGATAGACAGAGAGAATGGAGCTAGGAGGTGGTGCGAGAGGCCCAACTACTAGCTGGATAGGGGGAGGAGTGTGCGGTTGTGAGATCGATTAAAAGAGGGGTGAGAGTTTACACGTGTGTCTGACCATATGAGAGACACGAGGCAAGGACACATAAAGGACGAGATTGACGCTGTGTGTGTATGCTGTAGGCAGGCATCGCTGGAGAGGTTTATCGATCGGTGTGTGTCGGAAAGGTGTTGTGGAGACTTTGGGAGAACGACCTAAAGGAAAAAATGAATGTGTCCGGTGGATAGAATGCCGAGGGAGGGGGAGGGCGAGGAGGGCGTGTGCATGCACGAGAGAAAGTTAGTGGTGGCTACAAAGGTTAGAGGACTGTGTGGGTGTAAGAGACTAACAAAGATTATAATTTGATATGAAAGCGGATTCATATATTTGAATAGGAGATCATAGTGTTTTAAACATTGCATGCATGAATATAGCGGTGATACACGTGCTGTGCACATGTTATACCATAATGTGATAATGCATGGCGTTTGCAACTCACAGCTAAATGCTGAACAATCTAAACCATACTATACATCAAACAATCTCACATTTTATTTGAATTTGTGATAATGTGCGGCATTTGCAGCTTACAACTAAATATCGAGCAATCTAAACAATACTATATATCGAACACTCTCACATTTTATTTGAATTTGTGGTAATGTGTGGTGTTTGCAACTCACATCTAAATACTTGTAGGCATAGGGGGCGGGGCACCATACATAATGTGATAAACACATTATACATATGAGACATGGTTTAGATTATGAAGATCTAGCTAGAGCTAGAAATGTAATGTGATTTGAAATCAAAATAAAGTGGATTCAAAAAATCTAGTTCGAGTTCATATAGTACACATAGTTCATATGTAACTCGATACTCATCATGTGGTGTGCTGTGAAGATAATACACAAACGATGGTTTAACTTGACAATAATGATGATTGTAGATCTTATTAAAACAGAGAAACGAATTCAAATGCTTTGACTTCACAACAATCATTACTGTAGATCTTATTCAAATTTAGTTCATATTTAAGCGGTAGTATACACGTTTGGAATGCACTAAAACGTTCATTTGAGTAGTAGGTTCCATGCATTATACACGTAGCGAAATATTTTAATTGAACATAACATGAATTCAAAGTTTTGAATGACATTTTAGTGCGCATTGATTTGGTACAGTACAAGTTATGGTTGTCCAGAAATTTCAACCCGCGCCTTGTTAGCCCGAAATATTTAAGATATATCTTTGTCTTGTTGTGCTCCGACAACTCCCTCCATCTCAACCCGCGCCTTGTTATTCTGAAATTACAACGCGCGCGAAAACTCCCCACTCCTGTGAAATCCCGACACGCGAAATGCCCGTGGTACCCCTGAACCGAAAGAACCGCTTCAAATCAGTGGGGGGTACTTTTGTAACTTACCCCACATTTCGGACAAGCGCGTCTCTAAGCCATGGTTCCTCACTGCCATCCCTTCCGCCCACCCATTCGTACACCGAGGCCGCGAAAACCCGCGACGAAACCCCACACCCTGCTCCGTCCGCCACCCAGCCGAAGCTTCTTCCCCGACGATGTCGTCCACAGCAACACCTCGACGTCCCTCATCCACCGTACCGGATGAGGATCCGTCATCAATCTCATCATCCCGCCGGTTCAGCCACCCCGTCCTCCACCTCCAAGGAGCTACCCCGACGTTCCCCTCGTCTTTCATGCCACCTCGATTCCCACACCGTCGTCTTCACCTGCACCACCGGAAGAGCATCATCATCACCGTTTCCTCGGATGAAGCTGCGGCCTAATCGGCGCCACCAAAGAGGTTGTACACTAATCGCTGCATTTTCTTCTTGATTCGATCTCATGGTGCTGCCGGCGCTCGGTCCCGAGCCGACATGGCGCGGCTCCATCCACAGTGGCATCGCCTGCCACTTCCTCCACGGCGTCGCTCCCTGGGCGGCGACGTCCACATCAGTAGGAGCTGCTGCTGCTTTAGCTCTCACTCGCACTGCTGCTCTGCTCTTGCTCTCGGTCCCCTGCCTGGTCTGCTCTTGCTATTGCTCTTGCTCGCGCTACTGCTCGCTCTTGCTCTTGCTAGCAATGCTGCTCCGATTTGGCTACACTTCAGTCGACTGAATCGACTTTTGGGTCAGTCAATTTCCAAGGGGTGGGCTCGCCGGGATGAAGGAAGAACCAGCCGCAGCGGGGCGGGGGGCTCGCCGGAGAGGTGCCCCACTATCTATCTTAGGGTTCAGGATGGGGGCGGTGGTCGCCGGCGGTGGCGTGGCTTTGCTGGGACGGTGGCGTGGGGATCGCCGGAGAAAAAGCTCGGCATGGGGGGCCTAGAGGGATGGCCGGGGCGGCGGCGGACCGGCGGTGGGGAGTGTTTTCGGGGCGGGCGGGGTGGCACACCACCAGCCGCGGGCGGCGGGGGGCTGCTGTTTGGCCGGTGGTTGCTGGCAGCTCAGGGGGGTGGAGGTTGAAGATGAACCGCAGGCCCATGATTTCGTATCCAACGGTTGCAAAATCGACTGACCAGAGATGAAAAAGTCAGTCGAACGACGTGTAGCCTCACCTTGCTAGTGCGTTCAGTTTCGATAGCAAAATTCAGTTTTGACAGCAAAATTCAGTTTGGTCAGTTAGGTTCAGTTTCGACAGTTAAGTTCAGTTTCGACAGTTAAGTTCAGAGATTAGCGGCTGATGTATTTTACATCTAGCACTTTGTGGTTATGTATTTTACGTCATGTATTGGAGATGCTATTAGAATTCCACTCAGGTTAACGTTGTTCGTTGTCTCTCTTGTCCTGCATCAGCCTCGGCATCGTACAACTCACCAGAGCTGCTCCAACGACGAAACCCTCCATCACAGCGGAGCAGTACCTCGGGCTCCATCTCCAGACGCCTAAGATCTTCTTCCCCTCCTCTGATAGCAAAGTCAGCCAGAGCATCCTCACCGGCCAACCCAATCACGCTGAGATCGACATGGCTTCGCCAAAGAGGTTGTACACTTGTTGCATCTCTTTTTTACTCTACATGTTATATATATTATCCACTGAGCACACAGATTTGTTCCTTTAGTGTCTCCTTGAAAGAAAAAACGTAGGAATTTTAATTTTCACTTGTCCTCCTTTTCAAATTCCTATTCATGAAGCACAAGACTAAGAGATAGTAGCATAATAGCATTATAACCGTACATTTTCTTGTGGTTTGACTTAATCTCACCATGCTTCTTTGCATCCTGTGATCTTCCAATTGTTGTGAATCAAATACCTAGATTGGCAGAAATCGTGTGTTTTTAAATTCTCTATTTTGCACGTGTGTTCCTATCCTATTCCTGTCTATTTCCTATCCCCGCATTGTTGGAATCCTCCAATTCAAACGAGCCCTTACAGAATTACTTCTCTTACAGATAGTTGTCAAAGAAAACCTTGCATGGTTTGTCCCAGTCCTGCTGCACCATCGTCCACCCCAACTCAGCAGCTCCAACGACAGAAGGGTCCAGCAGAGCAGGGATCTGGCCTCCAGACTGTCTTTCGTCGCCTGAGATCTTCTTCCCCACCGCTGGCAGCCATGAAAACTGCATTACCATCATCAACCGAGCAGATGACCTGGAGGACTACACGGGTCCGCAAGAGAGGTCGCACTCTTTCGTGTTTGCTTATGTTATGCATCGCTTAATATTACATGCTACTTTATTGTCCTGTTCACTGATTAGACTCTGAGTCAGCTCCAAACTAATGGTCAAACTTGAGTTTTTAAATGGTTGTGGGGTACATATCGGGGCCGCTATCAATAGTATCTATCTACTATCTGGTTGATCTCCGGTGTCTACTATGAGTTTCATGTTGGGTGGGAAACAAACAGTAAAGAAGCCATTATCTGTATTTATTAACTGAAGCCATTATCTGCCTGCTATTATTGGTTTTGGGTCTATCTACAGGTTGCTACCATCACTCTGGATTTCTGCATGCACTCCTTACATAATCTCACTATGTTTTATTCCTATGCATGACAGTTATTGTAAACAATGGAACTGAACATGTAGAGCAAAAGAGACGAGCCTTGCGTGGCAATATAATTTCATGCAGACGTCGCTCCATGGTAGGTGCAAAGGCAGCCCCCCCCCCTCCACGCATTTCGGATTGTAATCGAGAGGAAGATATCTGTTCTGAGGGGGATTCAGAAGGAGAAGATAACTCCTATTTACCCCCTGAGGTCTTCGCTCTAACTTGGCATGCTGATGTTGGTTATATCATGCATATGGTGTCTTGCATTGCTTACTTTATACATCAAATATGTCATCTGCTTAGTTTAGACATCCTTTCTGTGAATGCCATCTGTCTAGTTTATTCATCGTTTATGTGAATTATGCAACGCCACCTTGTTTAGCCAGGCATCATATATGTGAATTTTGCAATGCCATCCTGCTTACCAAGTCATCTTATATATAAATTATATCAGGCCATCTTTTTTTTGTTACATATTACATTCGTCAACAATGTTAGTACATTCAACTGCTCTTCATGTGCATCAGCCATATGACACGGTGACGGCAAATTCTGGAGTGAAAACAAGGTCTTCTGAGCAGACTATGCTATCTGACGAAGCGCATATCTCGCTGGTTACGGATAGCTCCTCAGAGGAGGATTCAATGACAGATGACCAGTCCTATTCCCCCCCGAGGTGTATGCTCTAACTTGGCAGGGTTATGTTGCTCATATCGTGTGTATGGTCTCTCGCATTGCTATGCCATTTGATTAGTTTAGACATGCTTTGTGTGAATGCCACCTGTTCAGTGTCTAATTACCATATATGTGAATTAGGCATTGCCATCTTGTTGCAAGACATTATATATGTGAATTATACAATGCTATCTTGTTGCAAAGGCATTATATATGTGAATTATGCAATGCCATGCTGTTTAGCCAATCATCATGTATGTGAATTATATCATGCTATCTATTTTTGTATTACGTGTTCCATTTGTCGACAACGTTTGTATATTCAACTACTCTTCCTGTGCATCGGCCATTTGAAGCGGTGATGGAAGTATCTGGAGTGAAAACAAGGTATTCAGAGCAGACAATGCTACCTGCTGAAGCAGACATCTTGCTGGCTACCGAGAGCTCCTCAGAGGAGGATTCAGAGACTGATGACCAGTCCTATTTCCCCCCTGAGGTCTATGCTCAAACTTGGCAGGGTTATATTACCCATGTCATGCATGTTGTCTTGCATTTCTTAGTTTTTACATCATATATAGATTGCCATCTGCATACTTGCTTACTATATAAATTATATATTTGAATTATATCATGCCATCATGTTTAGATAGTACATACACATCATCTATCTGAATTATGGCATGGCAACCCATTTAATAAAGACATCATATAGTTATATCATCTCATCCTGTTTAGTGTTTAGAGTCATATTTAGAATTATGGCATTCTATCCATGAATGTATGTGAATTATGGCATGCCAACCTATTTAATAAACACATTATATAGTTATGGCATGTCATCCTATTTACATAGTCTCATATTTTGAACTATATCTTTCCATCTTTTTTAGTTAGCCATCATAATGTGAAATTGTGTCATGCTATCCTGTTTAGTTAGCCATCATATATGTGTAATTGTGTCATGCTATCCTGTTTGGTTAGACAACATAAATATGAATTATTTCATGCCCTCTTTTATTCCCCACTATCCATTGCACCTGTCTATCATACAATGTCTATACTTTCAATTACTTTTCTTGTTTATCAGCCATTTGAATTGGAGAGCATGATGGCAGTATCTAAGGGAGTAACAACACGGTCTTCAGAAAAGAAAGTGCTACAAGTTGATGCAGAGCACCCAAACACGAGTGGTTAGTAAGGGAACTGCAGTGCCCAAAGCACCCAAACACGAGCGGTTAGTAAGGGAGCTGCAGTGCCCAAAGCACAAGGACCACCACTCCGAATCCCAACTCAACGCTTAAAGGAGAAGAAGATTTGTTCTCAGGTCAGGTTCTGTAGCTATGGTTCATACTCCTTTGCTCTAGCATTACTGTATTTACTCATACCAACTATTTTCAAATTTGAAGGATGGAATCGAAACTCCAATGGTGCAACAGGTATGTTTTAAACCTGTTTCTTTAACTAGTTTGCTGTTGTAACCTGCTCTATGTTGATTTCAGTTTCAATTGAATAAACCGTTATGTTCTCATGTCATGCACATTACAAGTGTTGTTATTGCTCTATAGTTACCCACACTTATATTCTATCTATTCTGCTTTGTCTTGAACAAATATTATTTGAACTGTGTCTCTATCTTGATTTGGCAACAAAAACTAGAATGATATAGACCATAAAGTGACCATGGCACATAGATATATGTTTGTTTCATGTTGTTATCCTGTCCACTTTACTACTGAACTCATTTACCAAAATGAGTTTCATATACAACATGGTAAACATGTGATGTGTCTGCTTCTTTCTCTTTTAGAATGCGGACAAAATATTGGAGAACAGTACCGCGTTATCCAATGGTAAAGGAAGTAATGCAGATAAGGTTCAAGATAGTGAGACATCCCTGTTGGTCTCCAAGAAAGCTGATAAAAACTATCTTGACGATAGTGAGGGAACCCAAAAGTCCTGTCTTGATGTAGTGTTCGAGTTACTGGCCACTACTGCTGGCACAAGCTCTTCAAACTCGCTGCCTGAATCAGTTCGTCTTCTGGAGTCTCAACTTCAAGTTGAAAGACATCGATCAGATGTGCTGCGATAGGAAGCTGAAGGACTGAGGAAGTCCCTGCAGAATTCAGATGCATATTTTCTGGTGCAACAGCAAGCGCTGGAGGATTTAAGCGCCAAACAAGAGAAAGTTAATAAGCTTGCTAAGCATCGTGCCAGTATTATGGGTACCCAGGATATTGTTTCTTGAGATCTTCTGAAGTGGTTTCAGTTCTGGATTTGTTTTGCTGCAGCGTTTATTTGCGCTGGCCGCCAACTTTGACAACCAGTGTATATGATATGCTGCTTTGTTCCCTATATTTGCACTGGTGGCGAACTTTGATGCCTAGTGGATGTAATATGTGTAATAGCTGTGATAGCCTAGCATAAGTTGCTTGCTTATTTATTTCCTTATTATCTTGTTTATTTGTTTGCTTGTAGTTAGTGCAGTTCTTTTTAAAACTAGGCCACAATAACCATGGGGTAATATTTACTGTAGTGACACTGGGCCTCCTACGGGCCGTAAAAATAGTGGGCCTTCTATGGGCCGTAGAAACATTAGGCCTACTACGGGCCGTAGAAACAATGGGCCTTCTACGGGCCGTAGAAACAATGGGCCTTCTACGGGCCGTATCATCAATGGGCCTTATACGGGCCGTATGACCATAACGGGCCATCGTTAATAGGCCGTATTTGATGACGCTATGAAAATGGCCCAACGTATTAACGGACCACAAACGGGCCGATGTAACCCTGGGCTGAATTTGGCCCACAAGCAGAAAATGACAGTAACGGGCCGTAAGTAAATGAATGTTGGAAATGATCCCAAGAATAAATGGGCTCTGAGAAGGCCGAAAGATAACATTTGCTGGAAACGGCCCAACTGAATAACGGGCCCTTAATGGGTATAAAGTGATCTACTGTTCATTACGGGCCAGTTTCACCACGGGCCGTTAGTGGGTGTAAAGTGATACACTGTTCATTGCGGGCCAGTTTCACCACGGTCCGTTAATAGGCCAAGAGTTACATGGGGCCTCATATGGGCCAAAAGACGTCATGGGCCATACATGGGCCAGAAGTGAAAACGGGCTGGAATCATATTGGATGGCCCAGATGACGGTACTGGGCCTAATTTGGATAGGGCATAACGGGCCTTGGGTTAGCGGGCTATAAATGGGCTATATGCGAACATGCCGTTAACAGGATTTCCATGGGCCGGGCCGCCACCTTTTGACCAAGTCAAACGGGCCGGCCTTTTCATAGGAATGCGCCTCTGTTGGGCCGTGCCACGTGTCGACGTATCATAGGTTCCTTCTGTCCAATGAGTGGATGACATGTGTCCCAACGGTGAGCCGACACGTGTTTCCTCCAGCCAATGATGATTTTACATGTGGAAAATCCCCATTGGTCGGGGCTGTTAACGGGTTATTGGATCCAAAACCCGACCCGATAGCTTAACGGCATTCCGTTATGGTGGATGCCACGTGTCGGTCACCCTTGACGAAAGTAGTTCTGTGACGCGCGATTTATCATCATGGAAGTGGACACTTCCGTGATGATAATTTTGGTAATGTCATCGAACACTTCTACGACAGCACATGTATGACTATCTTAATTCTGTCATAAATTTGTCATGGATGTACATGCATGACAAAAAACGCGACCTACTGTGACAAACACATATCATCACGGAAGTGTATTTTTTTGTAGTGCGAGTAGGGGGGCCAAGCTGTGCGTCTGAAGATCAATGGTAACAATGGAGAAGGGACACAATGTTTACCCAGGTTCGGGCCCTCTAAATGGAGGTAAAACCCTACTCCTCCTTGATTATATTCGATGGTATAGGGGTTACAAGAGTTGATCTACCACGAGATCGATTCGGCTAACCCTAGATAGATAGCCTAGCAACATTATGATCCTTCCTCCAATGTAACCCTCCGGTTTATATAGACACCGGAGAGGCTTAGAGTTTGTACAAAGTCGGTTTTACAAAAAGGAACAATATTTCTGGACACCTATACTTTCCATCCACGCATGTGAGAGTCCCCACCGGACACGAGAAATAATCTTCAGTCTTGTATGTTGGCGGCCCATCAGTCTGGCCCACATCAGTAGACCGGACGCTCGAGGACCCCCTAATCCAGGACTCCCACACCAGCTAATAATGCCAAAGTGATTGCAAGGTACTTCATTTCCCATAGAAATGGAACCATTCAAATTAAAAAGTTCTCACTTGTCGTGGCAATGCATCCAGATTGGAAAATTGGAGACACTGTTCTACTCATGCTCTACCAAGGTACATGAGGGCTCTTCCTTTTCATTGACGAGATGCTGAGTCACCGTGATCAAGTTGCTTCCGGCAGATAGTTTTGATTGTTGGCCCTCAGCCTCTTAAAATGTGCTAGCTATTACTATGTTAAGTATGTAGATATGGACCATATGATTGTTGCCGTTAGCCTCTTAAAATGTGATAGTTGTTGCTATGTGAAGTATCTAGATATGGACCATATTGTTGTCAAAACCGTGTTACAAAAATCCTCCTTTTGTCAAATAGTGTAACCACTATATATATGTTACTCAAATGTTGTTAGCCAAGTTCTTAAATTTTCATGGAAAGTATTACTATCGTACACAGTTCTTTGAGTTTAAGCGTGTGCCCGATGTCCAGAAGGCATTTTCATATTAACTATCCGTATTGCAAATTCACACACAAGTTAACATAAGGAAACGTATGTGTAACTTACTAATCATCGCACACGAGTACTCGCAGACGCATCGTGTGCGATACTCCTAGCCACCGCAAGCAACTAGTTTGCATTTTTAAAAGTTTTTTGTACACACAGAATCACACACGAACTTACTGTATTAACAGTCAATGTTGTAATTTCTCATCGCAAACAGTTCATCTGAGTCGGTTGTTTGCCACGTATCACACACATCTTATTTAAAGGACTCATTTGTGTTGTTTTGGCTCATCGCAAATAGTTCATCCATGTGAACTATATGTCGCATATCACACTTGTTAAGTTGAACCATTTCTGTTATGTTCCTTAATCGAAATCAGTTTGTCCGAGTGAACCGTATGCCGTATATCACACACACCTTGATCTGGTTAACCATTTCTGTTGCACTCCCTAATAGCAAGCAGTTCATCCGAGCGAACTATATGTCGTATATCGCACACACATTAATATGGCTGCCCGTTTCTGTTGTTCTGGCTCATCGCAAATAGTTCGAATGGACTAACCATGTGCCCTGCATAGCACATGTAATAAAATCTGAACCGTGTTTGATGGCTCCGCCATCGTAAATGTTTTGCACCTTTTTTAGGTTCTTTTACACTACCGTTTGTGATTAATGCATCGCACACAGTTTCGTCAAAGGGTCTCTGATCGTAGTGTCATGTTAGCAGCATCCTGCAGTGGTGACACTGCATGATCATGTGTATAAAGGCATGTATTGACCTTTCATAACGCAGGCAAGATCACCTACGAATTTACCAACACGAATAGGAAATCCAATGTCGTTTTGTGTAGTTCAATTAAATCAAGCAAAGTCGTCGGTGTGACATTTAAGTTTGCTATAGCAACAAGTAGAATAGATATCCCTTAACAAAGGCAAAAAGGAAACAATTACTGGCCAATAAATGAGGATGAAACATACGGCGACAAAAAGAAGCATCTAACTTATCTTAATGGAAAACAAAGTAGGACAGTAACATTTCTAAAACGGTTGCATTGATTCATATTAACATACACTCTCTTAAAACAACATTCATTAAAAATGTAATTTACTTTTATAAGTGTCATTGCTTCAATTTTCCAACGACATTATTAGATTAACAACAGCAAAATAGTTGTATGGTACATGGGACATGGGACATGCTAGCACCATGTGCGTCCACACATATAAATGGGTGATGTAGAGTATGTTGCGAAGCAACATATGTGCGTTGGTCCCATATTTGTTCTCTTTCAACCTTTTTCCTATGTGAGGGCAAAAAATCTAGTCCTGCACAAACTACCCGACCCCCCAGTTTGTTTCCTTTTTCAACAAAGAGATCGTTTCCTTATAGATGTGTGTACTGGGTTACCCCATTTTCCCCTTTTCGACCAACAAAGCGGCTGGATAGCCAGTCTATACTACTTTCACTCCCTCCTTTCCTCATTGAACCACATCCTAGATTCATGCTCAACCCCTCCCCACCCATCTTTCCTCTTTGAACCAAGACCTAGATTCGACTACAAAATCGAAAAAGATCTGCATGCAGCTAGAGCAGCGATGGTTTCAAAGAAAGTTATACCTTAGGTTCGTCGAGATGCGGCTAGGCGTGCGGCGGGAGGCCAGATCTGCTCACACTACATATGGCAGTGAGGAGGAAGGGGTCGGTGGCCCTCCTGCATAGGCGCTGGGTGAAAGAGAACAGCGCAGCCGGCAGTGGATTGCCTCCCTCGCTGAAGACGACCGAGTGAACACTGCACCTCCTCCCCGTCCCAATGCGACGGGATCCGGACGGCTCCTTCACCAGCTGTGAGGGGGGAGAGAGAGACAGAGGCTAACGTAGTCCTGCTTAGATCTGGTGATGAGGGTGAGAGACTGTGAATATAGCAAACCCTAGCAAAGGAACGCTGAGCCTCCAGCGTGTATATATATGTAGTGCGGCGAGAGTGTGGAGAATGCAAACCCTAGCTAACAAGCGTTGAGGCTCCAACTTATATAGTACTTATATAGTACTCTTGTATACTACTAATATATAGTGGAGTGGTTTTATTTTTCTCTCCATAACAATTGTTTTAGATTGTGTAAGTATGAAATGAAACTCTTTATTTAACGTACCCATGAAGACAACTACTTACGATGAACTAACGATCCATGCGTCCTAGTCGCACTTCCTGTCCTTCACGTGCAGTACACTACCCTCCGTTAGGTGAACAACCACACACGTGCCAAATTATCGGAAAGGTGTGAGAGTGTGTACAAATTAAGAATGCTAATTTCAATTATCAGAAATGTTTGAGAGTATGTACAATTTTCCCTCTCTCAATAATTATGGTTTCTTGTGTTCGGCCTAAACTTAGTCAAACATTACAAAGTTTGACTTCAGTCAAATCTAATATGCAGAGTAAATGAAAATGAAGGGCTACTACGTCCATCCGAGGTTTTAGTCCACACTATATTTTTAATCAAAGTTTGACCACATATTTAGTTAATAGCTGGACAAATAAAATTACAGGGGAGCTTAAGTCAGTTGTGAGAAGGCTTAGAAATCAGTACAAAACTTATGCTCTTAGTAGAAACGTCGATGCTTCTTCGAGGAAACATTTGGTTCATAGCCAATTGTGTGATAAAATTGCACCAACATGAAAGATGACTGCGTCTCCAAGGCAACGAAGGTGAACTGATGAAGGATGTCATCTTTGTGGGTTACAAACAAATAACACTGATGGAAGACAACTTATTTTTTGTCGAAAATCGATCATCTTCACTAGCCAATGCAACCATGAGACACAACCATAAGCATCAATAGGTCATCATGGTGATGCATCATCCATTTGGCATCAAGTTTGGGTGAGGCACCTATGAAGTTAGACAAATCCTCACCGTGGTCTGTTTCTACTTAGTAATCAACCTCGAGGAAGGAAGAACCATGTGGCAGAGGTCAGTGAGGCATAACAACAATGGACATCCAATTTTGTGCAGTTCCACTAAAATTCAGGAAGACATGCCCGGCTATGGAGATGTGCATTGCTATTTGCACTAATATAAAAAAGGGATATTGCGTTGTTACTTTCTTTTGGCAGTGGTACAAGATTAACTATGACATCTAATTTGTCAATAAGAATTAATGAAAAGTACACCAATAAACAGAAGCATCATGATTATCTTGATGGAAACTAAACCAGGATACCCGAGAAAAAAAGCAGGACGGAAGCATTTATCAACGCCTGTGGATTGACATTAGCATTACTTCAAAGGGATGGCACTTTGCCATGGGCATTGGTTCATTTAACCAGTGATAGTATTGGATTAGCAGCAGTAATAGGAGCATATGGACAATGAACGCACAACCACCATGTACTTTTTGTCGAAAAACATGTATACCTCCAACGAGGCATAAACCAGGACAACTATTCGAGTGGCCTTTCCTCTATAATATTAAAAAATAGGTGATGTTGGACCAACCAACAAACCCCATATACTGTACATGGGGAGGTGGGGAGTAGTGGCATAGAAGAAACCCCGCATGAAGTGACCTGGGGAGCTGGACCAGTACAATGAAGCATGAAATCCAAAAGAAGTTATACCTCAGGTGGGCGAGATGTCGCTTAGGCGGGCGGCGAGCTCTGCCCACATGACGACAGCGAACAAGGGTGTGGAGGACCTTTGTCCGTGCCAGCACCGACTCAGAGAGGATTGTGTGCATCGGCTTCCTCCATCGCCGCCGACGACAATGTCAACGGCGCAACTCCTCACCTCCCGCAGCGGAGGGATTCGGCCGGATTTGTGACCACCGGTGAGGAGAGAGATAGAGTGGACACTATCATCTTGTTTAGATATGGAGAGGGGTGAGAGAGCGAGATGCGATAAACCCTATCAAACAAGAGGCTATATATACAATGGAGTACAAAAATCTCCATACCAGTGGTTTTAAATAGAATACGCGTGTTCTCAGAAAAAAGAAAAGAAAATTGGCGGACAAAACTTTTTTTAACGTACCAAGAAAGAAAACTTGATCAAAAACACACCCCCGCTTCCAGGGCAGAGTTTGTATCACTCACATGTGGTCCCCGACCCTCCATTATAAAGTGAACAAATTAAAGGGTAAAATTATTACGTATGTAAGCTGCCTCTTCGTGTACAAATGCGCTCCATCGTGTACTCACGGGTATCTCGGAGGCAGAGAGTGCATGTACATTTCTTCTTGTACGTCGTACTTCATTTGTCTCACTTCATATTGTTTCCCACTCCTAGGAACAAAATGAGGCGGTACTAAGTTTGTGTGTATGTAGGGAGAATGAGACATCGATGGTGTGTACAAATAGTCGCGAGAGTCGTCGCGCACACACACATAGACATAGACATGCATATCCGTGTTTATGTAAAATTCTATCTCCAATCATATTTGTCCAACTGGCACATTATTTACGTTATTAATTATATATGCAGCAATATTTACGTACATCATCTCTTGTCTGCGGGCGTCCAGACCGCTGCCACGCCCGCTCCTGACCAACCCAAACCCTCTTCATCACCCGCACGTGCTTTCCGACTGAAACGGTCAGTTCCGCATTCATGCCCAGCCAGAGTGGACACGACCTCTCACTGGAGCCGGCATTGAAGCGGCATGCCGGCCGAGCCGCCCATGCTGCTTCTCGGTGCACGCGACTGCTCCGTGTCCAAAGGTCGCCACGACCGGCCACAACATGCATGTAAAAAGTTCTTGGGAGTCCATGCTACAACTAGCTGCCCTCCCCCTCCTCATTAATCTCTTCCAGTAGTGCTAGTACTCCATGGCGTGATCCATCAACAAGCAGGCTGGGAAGTTATCATTTAGTCGGTTTGCGGTGAGTGGCATGTCGAGCGACCGTGTGGGGTGGAGCCATGGAGGAGGGTGAGACACGCGACAAATGTGATTTAAATGTTGGTGTTGCTCGATGGCGAGATCCAACAAAACGAAATGTTGGTTTCTCTCTGTTTCCATTCTTTTTGCGGAAAAATGGAAACTTTGCACTCCATTTTCATTCCTACTCCAAGGTTGCCCCATTACAACATTCCATCAAATACAAAGGAAAACTAACATGGATGTTGATGCATCTCAATGATTCACAGATCATAGCCAATATTTACTTCACAACTAAAGACAAAAGTTGTGAGAGTGTGTACAAAAAAACTACTCATGGGGTCTCTATGCCGTAACGCTAAACCCTAAACATGATTTAATTTCCTGGCTAGGTATAACCTATCAAAGGAAAGACGGCTGGCACCCTCGGATCATACGATGCTTTTGTGAAGTTCCACTAAAATCGAGCTGAGCATCCCTGTTGGAAAACATATTGAAGAAGTGTGATAAGAATAATACTAGTGGTACTAGTTCATGAGACATAAACTCATCACAAATAGAAGCCAGTAGAAGCAGAGAAAGATCCACATGGAGATGGAGCTACGTGGGGAGCTGCGGCAGTGGAGCAAGCCGGCTCCAAAAGGAAGTTGTACCTGGGACGTCGGGGTGTAGCTAGAAGGGCGGTTGGGAGGCAGCATCAACCCATACAGCGGGGAAATCCTATCGGGATGCACCAACAGTGCATTTTCTCCCTCGCGACTTTCTATCGCGTCTACGCAGAACATCGCCCCCTTCCCCCAGCGGCGGGATCAAGCTGGATCTGTGACCGGCGGTCTGGCCACCGTTGTTCAATGCTTGTGAACAGACCACCCCAAGCAAGCAGGCCTGTAGCTTATTCTCCTGCTAGTGTATATATAGTAGAGCGGTTTCCTTTTTCTCTCCATATCTACCATTTTGTATTACGTACATGTCATTGAAGAGTGAAATGATGGTTGCTTCTTTCGACTAACTTACTGTGTGATTTAACTGCTCCTAAGTGGCCCCTACACATACTCCCCCTACATGTATGACCGTTCCTGAGTCTCACTTGTACTTATCTCTATTTTCTTGCATGACACTTAGACAGGATGCACATCGAGGAATTTTGTTACTGCGCGTTATTACGTAGAACTACTAGTACCTACTCCCTCCTTCCGATTCACTACTAGTACTCCCTCCGTCCTGTCTTATTGGTCCCCTTTGTACTCAATTCATGAGCTCGTTTTCCTCAAGAAATTGTCTTTACCAACGTATTAATATTGGGAGTGCATGCATGAACAACGAATAATTAAACCTTGCATGCAACATTTTGACAATGTATTGACTTATGAACATGTGAATGTGAGGGACTACAATCTCGTGCCTGCATGCAATAGTCACACGTACACATGGACGCAAAAACACGTGCTGACGCCCTAATGCATGCATGACCGAGCACACAACAAAACACACACGGTCACGCTCAAGTGCTCAACCTACACGTGCATGCACACACATACTCAGCCAGGGTGAGCTAGTGACTATATAAACACCGAAAAATGTATATATTGAGCGCAATGAGCGTATTATCAAGTTCACTGACCGTATTTTTCAAATATACAGTGATAGACAGTGTATTTATCTCGTTTGAAATTAAGCCATATTAACCAGAAAGGAGGTAGTATGGACTAGCATTACTTTGTTGTGTCCCGTCAACTTGCCGAATGAGGAGAAGCTTGCAGGACTGGAGGAGCTTGCGCATGGTGGCTCGCAAGACAAGGAGAAACTTTTGACTAATGCAAGCTCTCCCTCGCTCAGGCGGTGGACGTGCGACAGTTAATTTGGTGTCATATTGCCAGAAGCACACACTGTACTAGTGTCATTATTGTTCGACTTCCGAAGAGGCGAACAGCTAAGCGCAAAGTTTACGACTAGTACTACTATACATGTATGTACTACTATGAACCGAATGGTGGAGCGTATGCACTCTTATTTTATTTTAATCTACGATAAATCACTCTTCAACACATTTGGTTCTCTTCGAGGGTTCTCGCATGTGATAATGGAAGTCGATTGCATGGAACACTCGCCATAATTCTCGCTTAATTCTGGCTCCTATATCCTGTTAGAAATAGGAGCGCTTGGTAATATTTTCTCTTTTTTTGTTATTCAGCATGTAAACAGGTCAGCAAACTTTGCGGCGCGTCTTTGCACGAACCGTGCTTGCTGCACTTTGAATGTGACCGAGAGCTGGCTTGATGAAACACCTCGTTTCCTTCTTCTTTTTTGTGGGGTACCTCGCTTCCTAGTGACCAGTCTCTTGGCTGATCACCCTAAGAATGCTTATATATGAATAAGGCTCTCTCATTTACCCGCAAAAAAGATTAAGCCATTTTAACTGGAAAGGAGGGAGTATGGACTGACACTACTTTTTCGTGTGTCCCGTCAACTCACCGAATGAGGAGAAGCCTGCAGGACAAGGTGAAGCTTGCTTATGCTCTCTCCGTCTACCTCAAGCCTGGTGGCTCGCAGGACGACGAGAAGCTTTTTACTAATGCAACCTACCCTCGCCCAGGCGGTGGACGTGCATCAGTTCATTCGGTGTCAGACTGCCAGAGGCATACACTGTAGTACCATCATTGTTCGACATCACAAAGAGGCGAAGAGCCAAGCTCAAGGTTTAGTAGTATGAGTAGTACTACTACTAGTATACAGGTACTAGGGACCACATGGTGGAGCGTATGTAATCTTATTATATTTTAGTCTCTTACAAAGTACACATTTATTCGGGAGAAGTGCGGAAAATGGCAGCCCAATAGTACTACTAAAAACATCAAACATCTAATGATGATATCGATCAACCATTCTCGAGTATATCTTAGCCTCTGTGCGAGCCCGTCTGTGTGTTCTCGCTCCTCGTCTCTCTCAAGAAATGGCGGGTTAGCCATTTTGCTGTCAATTGCTATCGATTTGCTCACACTCCGGTCCCACATGTCAGTGATCTGCCAAGTGGAAGTGCGTTGACCGACTGGCCATACACGTACTTAGTTTTGCACCTTCATACTACTCCTCCCTCTGTCACTGTTTACAGGGCATGCTTCATTCTCATGCATTTCTCTCCATGCATTTCCACCACCAGAGTGATTTTAGACGTGTTTGGCTTAATGCTCAATCAATTAGGGCGTGGTAACCGCAATCAAGTCCACAATTTTCTCTCGATGTAGGTGTGTACGCGGATTGGAGTAAGTGCATGCATGTGTGTACCCGGGGTGGAAGCATTGCATGCATGTGTCTATGCCTATTTTCTCTAGTAATAGACATGTTATTTTTCAGGCTGATCGCTTGTCGCGTTAGTCCTAGAGATTGTTGAAGTGAACAGTGATGGAGGGAGTAGTATGAGCGGATTCAAAGAAGAGTGTATTGATGGTTGCTTCTTCCGAGCAACTTACAGTGGGATAGGTGGGGCTTATGATTTGACTGCTCATTACTCACTATTTGTGCGGCGCAAGGACCGGGCTAAGTCTCCCATGCAGTTGTGCACTACTCCCTCTGTTCTTAAATATTTGTATATCTAGAGATTTGAACGAATGACTACATATGAAGCAAAATGAGTGAATCTACGCTCTAAAATATGTCCATTTGAAATTTCTAAAAATACAAATATTTAGGAATGGAGGGAGTATAATTTTGTGCATGGCACATGGACCCAGATACTGAAGAGGCTTCTGGCAATGCTATCAAGCTTCCAGCAACATAATTGACATACTATACAAATATTTTTTAGTGACATGAAATTGTACAATCCTCTGAGCTTTCAGCTTTTGTTTT
The DNA here is from genome assembly GCF_018294505.1 of Triticum aestivum. Taxonomy (NCBI): domain Eukaryota; kingdom Viridiplantae; phylum Streptophyta; class Magnoliopsida; order Poales; family Poaceae; genus Triticum; species Triticum aestivum. The sequence continues at coordinate 428,609,605 of NC_057795.1, read as the reverse complement.
GTGTGTCTTGCCATCCATGCTCTTTCGAAAAAAATAAAAAACTATCTTCCGTGCTAATGCATCTCAATGATTAGCAGATCAGAGCTAATATTTACATTACAACTGAAGACAAAGTTGTGAGACGGTGTTAAATTAAAATTGATCCATTCTGTCATTGGTAGCAACTTCCCCCCAGCTCTGTCTAAATCAACAAGGCATGTTGGGGAAAAAAGTAGCTGTCAGGAGCATGCAATATTCCGATCATTTTGTGCAGTTCCACTAAAATAGAGCTGAGAGTCCCAGTTTCAAAGATATTAAGTGTGATTACAATAATAGAGGACTGTTGATGAAACAATAAACACACAAATAGAAGCCGGTCACCTTTGCAGTCTCTCTTAAGACTAACTAGTTGGAGAAGATTAAGCAAATAGTTGGAGAAGATTAGGATCGGAGTTGGATCAGGAGGATAGAGCAAAACCAATCTCCCTTTGTGCAGTCGCACTGAAATGTAGAGACGTTGCCCGTGTGACATTTTAGTACAACTGCACAAAACACTCTTAAGAAAAATGTGATTTGTGCAGTTCACCAAAAGATTGCAATAGCAACAAGGTGAAATGGATAGCCCTGTTTGCAAAAAAGAGTTAGAAAGGAAACAATTACTAGCCAATAATAGTTGATGAAGCATATTCCTTGTCCTAGAGAAGATAACAACACGGTTGTGTTTATCTAAAATGGTGTGAGGACGAGATTGCAAAATGGAAAGTACGCCGGACGAGCTATATTTTGGGCAAAGAACTAGGGAAGATCTACATGCAAGATTTTCCACATGCGGCGATGTGGGGATATGGGCAGTGGAGCAAGGCCGGAGGGCATACCTGGGGTTGTTGGAATGTAACTAGGAGAGCAGCGGCGGGGAGGATCTTCTCATACTGCGGCAGCGAGCAAGTGGCGTAGGATGCTACTTCTTGAGCTTGCGTTGGTTTTCCCTTGAAGAGGAAAGGGTGATGCAGAAAAGTAGACATAAGTATTTCCCTCAATTTGAGGGCCAAGGTATCAATCCAGTAGGAGACAATGCACAAATCACGGAATACCTACACAAACAATCAAACAAACTTGCACCCAACGCGATAAAGGGGTTGTCAATCCCTTCATGGTTACTTGCAAAAGTGAGATCTGATAGAAATAGATAGACGATAGAGTAAATGTTATTGGTAGTTTTGGTTTATAGATCGGAAAGTAAAAGATTGCAAGAATAGTAGATCGGAAACTTATATGATGGAAAATAGACCCGGTGCCATAGGTTTCACTAGAGGCTTCTGTCAAGATAGAAATTAATACGCTGGGTGAACAAATTACTGCCGAGCAATTGATAGAAAAGTGCAAACTTATGACGGTATCTAAGGCAATGATCATGAATATAGGCATCACGTCCGTGTCAAGTAGACCGACTCCTACCTGCATCTACTACTATTACTCCACACATCGACCGCTATCCAGCATGCATATAGAGTATTAAGTTCATAAATAACAGAGTAATGCATTAAGTAAGATGACATGATGTAGAGGAATTAACTCAAGAAATATGATGAAAACCCCATCTATTTATCCTCGATGGCAACACTACAATACGTGCCTTTCTGCCCCTACTATCACTAGGAAAGGACGTCGCAAGATTGAACCCAAAGCTAAGCACTTCTCCCATTGCAAGAAAAACCAATCTAGTTGACCAAACCAAACTGATAGTTTGAAGATAATTACAAAGATATCAAATCATGCATATAAGAATTCAGAGAAGATTTAAATAATTCATAGATAAGCTAATCATAAATCCACAATTCATCGGATCTCCGCAAACACACCGCAAAAAGGTATTGCATCGAATAGATCTTCAAGAACCTCGAGGAGAACATGGTATTGAGAATCAAAGAGAGAGAAGAGGCCATCTAGCTACTAGCTATGGACCCATAGGTCTGTGGTAAACTACTCACGCTTCATCGGAAGGGCAATGGTGTTGATGTAGAAGCCCTCCGTGATTGAATCCCCCTCCGGCAGGATGCCAGAAAAGGCCCCTAGATGGGATCTCATGGGTATAGAAGGTTGCGGCGGCGGAAAGTGTTTTCGTGGATGCTCATGTTGGTTTGGGGATATATGGGAATATATAGGCGAAAGAAAAAGGCCAGGAGGTGCACGAGGGGCGCACAAGGGTGGGGGCGCGCCCTACCCCCTCGGCGTGCCCTCCGTCCTTGTGGCCGCCTCGTGGCTCCTCTGACTTCATCTCCAAGTCTCCTGGTTGTCTTCTGGTACAAGAAAAATCATCATGAAGGATTTATGCCGTTTGGACTCCGTTTGCTATTCCTTTTCTACGAAACTCAAAAACAGGGAAGAAACAAAAACTGGCACTAGGCTCTAGGTTAATAGGTTAGTCCCAAAAAAATATTAAATAGCATATTAATGCATATAAAACATCCAAAACAGATAATATAATAGCATGGAACAATAAAAAATTATAGATACATTGGATACATACCAAGCATCCCCAAGCTTAATTCCTGCTCGTCCTTGAGTAGGTAAATGATAAAAAAAGAATTTTTGATGTGGAATGCTACCTAACATATTTATCCATGTAATTTCCTTTGCTGTGGAATGAGTGTTCAGATCCACAAGATTCAAAACAAAAGTTTAATATTGACAGAAAAACAATAATACTTCAAGCATACTAAGAAGGCAATTATGTCTTCTCAAAATAACATGGCCAAAGAAAGCTTAGCCCTACAAAATCATATAGTCTGGCTATGCTCCTCATCACACAAAATATTCAAATCATGCACAACCCCGGTTTCAGCCAAGCAATTGTTTCATACTTTAGTATTCTCAAACTTTTTCAACTTTCACGCAATACCTGAGTGTGAGCCATGGACATAACACTATAGGTGGAATAGAATATGGTGGTTGTGTAGAAGGCAAAAAGAGGTTGATAGTCTCACATCAACTAGGTGTATCGACGGGCTATGGAGATGCCCATCAATAGATATCAATGTGAGTGCGTAGGGATTGCCATGCAACAGATGCACTAGAGCTATAGGTTTATGAAAGCTCAAAAAGAAAAACCAAGTGGGTATGCATCCAACTTGCTTGCTCATGAAGACCTAGGGCGATTTGAGGAAGCCCATCATTGGAATATACAAGAGAAGATCTATAATGAAAAATTCCCACTTGTATATAAAAGTGACAAAATAGGAGACTCTCTATCATGAAGATCATGTTGCTATTTTGAAGCACAAGTGTGGAAAAAGGATAGTAACATTGCCCCTTCTCTCTTTTTCTCTCATTTTTTCTTTGGCTTCTTTGGCCTCTTTTTTTTACTTCTCACATGGGACAATGCTCTAATAATGATGATCATCACACTTCTATTTACTTACAACTCAAGAATTACAACTCAACACTTAGAACAAAAATATGACTCTATGTGAATACCTCCTGCGGTGTACCGGGATGTGCAATTAATCATGAGTGACATGTATGAAAGAATTATGAAAGGTGGCTTTGCCACAAATACGATGTCAACTACGTGATCATGCAAAGCAATATGACAATGACGAAGCGTGTCATAATAAACGGAATTGTGGAAAGTTGCATGGCAATATATCTCAGAATGGCTATGGAAATGCCATAATAGGTAGGTATGGTGGCTATTTTGAAGAAGGTATATGGTGGGTGTATGGTACCGGTGAAAGTTGCATGGCACAAGAGAGGCTAGCAATGGTGGAAGGGTGAGAGTGCGTATTATCCATGGACTCAAGATTAGTCATAAAGAACTCACATACTTATTGGAAAAATCTATTAGTCATCGAAACCAAGCATTACACGCATGCTCCTAGGGGAAGGGTTGGTAGGAGTTAACCATCACGCGATCCCGACCTCCACACAAAGGATGACAATCAAAAAATACATCATGCTCCAACTTCGTTACATAACGGTTCACCATACGTGCATGCTATGGGAATCACAAAACTCAACACAAGTATTTCTAATATTCACAATTACTCCACTAGCATGACTCTAATATCATCATCTTAATATATCAAAACAATCATAAGGAATTAAACTTCTCATAGTATTCAATGCACTTTATATGAAAGTTTTTATTATATCCCTCTTGGATGCCTATCATATTAGGACTAAATTTATAACCAAAGAAAATTACCATGTTGTTTAGAGACTATCAAAATAATATAAGTGAAGCATGAGAGTTCAACAATTTCTATAAAATAAAACCACCGCTGTGCTCTAAAAAGATATAAGTGAAGCACTAGAGCAAAATTTCCTAGCTCAAAAGATATAAGTAAAGCACATAGAGTATTCCAATAAATCACGATTCATGTGTGTCCCTCTCAAAAGGTGTGTACAGCAAGGATGATTGTGGCAAACTAAAAATCAAAGACTCAAATCATACAATACGCTCCAAGCAAAACACCATGTCATGTGGTGAATAAAAATATAGCCTCATGTAAAGTTACCTATAGACGAAGATGAAAGAGGGGATGCCTTCTGGGGCATCCCCAACCTTAGGCTATTGGTTGTCCTTGAATATTACCTTAGGGTGCCTTGGGCATCCCCAAACTTAGGCTCTTGCCACTCCTTATTCCATAGTCCATCAAATCCTTACCCATAACTTGAAAACTTCAAAACACAAAACTCAACAAAATATCTCATAAGCTCCATTAGTATAAGAAAATAAATCACCACCTTATCGTACTGTTGCAAACTCATTCTTTATTTATATTGGTGCAATATCTACTGTATTCCAACTTTTCCATGGTTCATTCCCCCCGATACTACCCATAGATTCATCAAAGTAAGCAAACAACACATAGAAAATAGAATCTGTTAAAAACAGAACATTTTGTAGTAATTTGTAACTCTCGAATACTTCTGTAACTCCAAAATTCTAAAAAATTAGGACAACCTGGGCAATTTGTATACCAATACAGAGCAAAAAGAATAAGATCAAAATCACGTCTCTATGAATTATGAGAATTTTTTCCTGGGCGCAAAAGTTTATGTTTCTCAGCAAGATCAAAACAACTATCACCGTAAGCTATCCCAAAGGTTTTACTTAGCACAAACACTAATTAAAACACAAAACCACATCTAGCCATAGTCTAGATGAATTATTCAAAGCAAAACAGGAACAAAAAGCAAAGAACAAAATAAAATTGGGTTGCCTCCCAACAAGTGCTATTGTTTAACGCCCTTAGCTAGGCATTGATAATTTCAATGATGCTCACGTAAAAGAGAAGAATTGAAGAACAAAGAGAGCATCATAAATCATGTGACAAAAACATCTAAGTCTAACATACTTCCTGTGCATAGGCATTTTATAAGGAAACAAATTATCAAGGCAAGCAAAAACTAGCATATGCAAGGAAGAAGAAAGAGGCGATAGCAATCTCAACATGAAGAGAGGTAATTTAGTAACATGAAAATTTATACAACCATATTTTCCTCTCTCATAATAATTACATGTAGTATCATAAGAAAATTCAACAAAATAGCTATCGCATAACATATTCTCAACACAGTCGACATGCATGCACAGTTGACACTCTTCCAAAATAGTGGGACTAACATTAACTAAAGGCATCACCTCTCCAAACCCACTTTTATCAAAAAATTCATAAGATTGAACATCATCCAAATATGTGGGATCTGATGCGGAGCATCCCTCGCTCATCTCCATGGACGTAACTACATCTCCCTCGACACCACTTGGACCCATGACAAGATCTCGAGCAAAGGCTATAGAAGATAAGGTGAACTCGCTCCTCTCCGAACTCCCTCTTCCTACTCACGAGATATGGCTACTACCTCATACGGAAACCCTGTGTGTGATCAGGTGCTTGGAGGAGAGCCACGAAACTGCTACATGCAATGGCCAAGACGGCAAGGACACCAAGCGTGAAGGACAAGAAGAAGAGCTGCTTTGGAAGCTACAGGTACCGGACGACCGGACCAGCCCGGACGTCCGACCCCTGTTGGTCGCTACAGCCAAGAGAAGAGAGGCGGCCCAGAGCTACAGGCTGCGAACGACCAGACCAGCCCAGACGTCTGACCACTCCTAGGCCCCGGACGACCGAGCCAGCCCGGACGTCCGGCCCTTCCCCAACAGAACCAAAATCACGGAAATCCGAGGAAGTCTGGACGTCCATGCCAGCGATCACAGAATGGAATCTACGGACATCCAAAGACACACGGATGTCTGGGACACCGCGAGCCTCCGGACGACCGGTGCCCCATGGTCGTCCGGACCCTGGCTACGTCCAGTTGCAGGCTGATGCCCTTATACCCCTTCACTTCGCCCCTCATTTCCCCTATGACTATAAATAGACCTCTCCCACCTCCTAGATAGGGTTAGTATTGGTTTAGCTCATTTGAGATAGAGCATTGCTCATCCGCACAGATCTACTCCTCGTGAGGGACCGCACCTCTTCGGAGAAGATCCACCCGGATTCAAGACCTCCATCTGGAGAAGACAATCAAGACCTTCTCACAGAGAAGAACGGTTACCCTTGTATCGTCCCTTGTTGACTTTGGATATCGTGTTACCTTGTGCCTCGATGATCTAGCACTTCTGTGATCATATTCGTGTCGGTTGAGTGTTTTCTCTTTTGTTCCTTCGTGATTTCCCTCGTTTCCTTTCGTGTGTTCTTCGTGTTCCTCGTAGGGATCCTCTCCAAACGTGAAAGATCGGCCCCATAGGGTTCCGCCCTACATCATCTTTGTATCATGAGCCACGTTGATAACGTTTTTGGAGCCCCTACCCCGTGTTTTCTAGCTTGATTTTGTTGTTTTCGTCCTAAATCCGAAAATCCCCACCAAAAATTGCCCCATTTTTTTGTGATTTGTTGGTGAGTTGAAATTTTGTTAGATTTCATCCATGGATTTGTGTTGCCACGTGTGGATCTAGCTTTCCCCACCCTTCCCACCCTTTTCCATCCACAAATCTGCTCGAATTCGACATCACCACTTCCATCCACCCCAAAATCGTGCAGTTCATCATGTGCCTGATTTTCGCCCATGACTCGGACGACGAGACCCAGCCGGACGTCCGATGACCGGACGACCGTGATCACCCGGACATCCGAGAAAACCTTGACGAAACTGAATTTTTACAGTTCGGCCACCACCACTTCCCCATTTTCCACAACATCTTCTAAACCATCATACCACCACAGCTTCCCACATACACCACCTGATGCGGTCCGGGCAAGACTCCTGTGTCTCCGAACCACTAAGCGAGCCCGCGCCACTTCTGGCCCTACCGCCATGCCGCCAGAGGACGAAGTCACCGGTGGCCCAAAGCTCGCCTTCTTGCAGCTCGGGGCACCTGGCCGGATCTCCATCCATGTCTCCATTGCTAGATTCGCGCCGCCTGTGAGCATCGCTATATGTGGCGTGGATCTGGAAAAACTACTAGGTCTTCACTGCGGGCAGATCCCGCGTGTGAGGAAAGGAGGGGAGGGGACGTCGACCAATTGGACGACAACTATAAATTATATTTTTCCATCGACAGCAAGGTATTGCCGGTCTTGTGCCACATCACGTGCATGCCGCACTCCGACTGTATCTTGCGACGCGTCCACGTGCCCCTTTTGAACGCCCTGGAATTGCGCTGGAAGAAATGGTTCCTTAGGCCACTCAGTGTGATACCTGCAGTATTGTGGAACACAGGTTTTAGTGTATGCAGTTGGCATTTTCATAACATCTTTGGCATGTTGCAGTCACTTGTTTCACTTTTTATTAACTGTCAAATTGTAATTGCTTCATCAGGTATGCGTCTAAAAAGAAAAATAGAGCTACAAACAAAAGAATATGTTTGTGCAAGTAGACGGCCGATCGGTATCTTACCTGGAAGTTTCTCAGGTTGGGTGTAGCATATGCCGTGCTCGTTGTCGATGGTTGGTATGAACAAATCGATGAGAGACTGAAATCTCGCGCTGTCAGCACTCACTTTGGCCTCAAGGTGCTCGATCAGCTCCTGATCCATGGGATCGAACTTGATGCCAGCCGGCAGCACCGGCCAATCCTTCTTCGACTTGCATCAGTAATTCCAGTTATATGGTACTCAATGTATGATCAATCGACTGTTTTAAGTGAATGATGAAAGATTTCGACAGATAAATGGTACTCCAAATCTGAAGTCTAGAATACCCGAACACGCCGTCGGGATTCTTGTGTCACCTCACGCGCAACGTGCTGTCACGTCAATTCAATGTGTGGACATGATGAATAATTTGACCGACGTACACTAGTACTGCTACTGTACTACTTACTAGTCGTATTTAGTGTCACAATTTATACATAGGTTTAACAAACAAGTATGCACTTGAAGCCTAACTGATATATATATATATATATATATATATATATATATATATATATATGGCTTCTGCACAGCATCTCCATCATAATTATCAGTACATCCTACGCAGGTGTGTTAGCATGCACTTGATCCCAGTAAGGTATCTACTATCCTTCAAACCAGATGAGTGCTTCAAACTAACAACATTACATAATACCCAACAAAAGGCGGTCGTGCTACAACAGCAGAATACATGGCTCAGTCTGGATATCAGCATGAATCAAGTTGTGCATATTTGCTATTGGCATGAACCACATCGCCGCATGTCGGGTTTGCAAAAGCCATCCATCGCATGGAAGCTTGATGTCTTTCACACACTGAAGATTATCTGGCAACAAGCTATGTCGACGAATCTCTGGATATGGTGATTCATGAAACCCATGGTATGATGTGTAAACACAGTCCCCCCTCGCGAATGGAAGTTGCATGGCACGGTAATCATTGCCGGTGATATGATCGATGATTGGTTGGATGATCGGATAATTGAGCCCGAGGAACAAGGAGTGGTTGCCGAGGCTGTAGACCCGCCTCTAGTTGAATACGCCTGTACCAACGAAGCTGGGATCTTTCTCGAACACGAAGCAGCCATAGCCATCAATGTCACGAATGCCCCATGCATTGTACTTCATGTGTTTTGATGTAATGGTTTGGTCAGTTTGGTACGTGCGAATGAGCATCAAATGGCCATCGTCAGCTGAACGAGCGATAAACCACCACCCATCGGCTGGTACGATTCCAGGTCCTAGAATCGTGAAGGCCAGCGCATTTGCGTCTGCTGCAACAATTCAAATAGGAGACCAAAAGGACAAAAATAAACAATCATGTTCAGAGTATGTGTGGAATTAAGATTATTATAACAGTGACACATATCATAGATAGAGAATTGCAATGCCGTGGTCATAATCATACCCCAAGTTAAAAAATAAGCCAATGGCTTTCATATTCTAGAAATATGTCATGGTTCAAACATCATGTAACAATGAGAGGAAAACAGCTATGACAGTGCCTACTCATATTCTACCATAGCACTTACTACTACTGTTCTCATATCAACATTAAGCAATAACATGCGTTGTTATAAAAATCTTGTAAACGAGAGTAACATATAGCAATCATGATGTTATGCTCATAATATGTATTCTAACAATCATTAGATGCCAATTGTTCTCATATCAACTCTAACAATAACATGTGTGGTCATAAAAATCTAGGAAATGAGAGGAACATATAGCAATGATGTGGTTATAGACATGCTATGTATTCTAAATTTGTAACAAATGAACATGCAGTCATATTCATAAGGTAAAGATGAGATGAGATAGAACAATTACACGATGATAGATTCCACCAGTATAGGCAGCCAATCTGTGCATCGACCGCGCAAACGATGCCATCATGCACTATAGCATCAGACAAAAATGCTGCCTCAACAGGATTGACGATGAGCCATAACCATGTATGGTGACCGGATTCTAGATAGACTAATCCCATGTTGAACAAGGTAATGAGCTTGTAATCCATGTAGTCTTCTAATGGTGTGGGCACTTCGCAGATTACAACTTCCAGCAAACAGAAGTCGAGCCAAAAGCTTGACGTGTCTCGTGCATAGTAGGCAGGAGTGTCCGGCGAGCCGCGAGGCTCAATGGAGGCGGTATCCAATGATGGAACGGTGATCTCTTGCTGGGTGTAGATATCCACGAGATGCCATGGACTACCGGAGTGGTGGATGAGGACGATCCAGTTGGCCTTCATGCCCGCCCGGTAGTGGCCACGCATGAAGGATGGGTGGACGGGTAGTGGTAGCATATCGAGGGGCACCACGGCAACCTCCGTAGGATCGTCAAGTCGGTGTCTGGGCCACCTGCAAGGATCGGGCATCAGCAAGCAGGGTGTCTTGAATAGAGCTAGTCGGTTGCAGATGAGTAGATGGTACAAAGACACCGAGCATGTGGCCATACGGACGGTGCTGAGTAGGTCCATACGACTACAGATCTGCTCCAAGAGAACATCGAGGAGGGAATTCCAATCGCGGCTCTGCGTGTCAGTCGGTTCTGCCATTGGGGTTTTCGGTGCCTGCGAGCTAGCGGGGAAGTGGATTCAGGCGGGCGAGCGAAGAAGCTTCTCCTCGTGTGGCCGAGCAGTGAGCAGGGGGATATGGTACGCGCGAGCTACCAAGGAAGATGGTGCGGGCGGGGGAGCAGTGAGCGGGGGTAAAATGGTGTGCGGCCGGCGATGGGGAAGAGAGGAGGAAGAAGAAGAGAGGAGTAAGAAGAGTGGAAGACGAGGAAGAAAGTGCATTAAATCTCAATTCTACTAGTACTGCTACCAGGATATACCGTCCTTCGCCGTGTAAATAGTTACACCGATGACATGTGGGTCAACCACAAGAGGGCCCATATGTCTGCTAATGGAGGACAGAGGTGCGTAGGCGTATTTGCGGAAGCGTGCTCTACTGGCAAACATGATGGCAGTACTGGGTAAGGCTGATTTAGTAACACCAACACGCTGGTTCAGCTTATTAATTACGTGTCCCATATGCTGCGGCGTGTATTGTCACTTCACTGCGAAGACTAGTTGAATAGTTCTCTCTGACCGAGATGGGGAATAATGGATCGCTAGGACTTCCTTTCTATAGTATCCCTATGCCTCTATGCTCACTTCACTCATTTTGCTCCATACCTAGTCACTTGTTGAAATATGTAGAAAGACAAATACTCCGTATTTGGGAACAGAGGGAGGCTTTTACTCCGTATTTGGGAATAAAGGGAGTATCACCATATGGAGGGAACGGAGGAAGCTTGAAATATGAACATGTCAATGGAGGGAGTAAGCCCCATGCATGCATGCATGCATGCAACATGCAACACTCACACGTACACATGGACGAACGCAACACTCACGCACCCATGAGGCACACAGCACATGACGCAACACACACGCTCACGCTCAACTGCTCAACCTGCTCCCTACGTCCGTGAAAGACTGTACATTTAGAGATTTACACATTAACTAGGGCATAATTAACACCCAAAAGTATCAGACTTATTTGTGCATGCGACCACTGAGAGAAGAAGATTAAATGAAGGCTGTTGCATGTTGTAATTAAGGATAGACATGTAGCCTATACCTACAGCACAAGTTGGTGCATTAGTCAATCAATATTGATTTAGATTAAAGTCTAAATGCATTGGAAGTGTAGATGTACATCATGTATTACACTCTTTGTTTTAGCTGATGTACACTCTTTGTTGGAAGACGAAGGGAGTACACATGCATGCACTCACATACACAGCCAGGGCGATTCGCGCGCAAGGGTTGGACTCGTGTCGCGCCTCCGTAAAGTTTTGTTTAACTGATTTCTTTGCTCTGCCAACTGACAGGTGGGACCCAGAAACCAGGTGACAATTTAACCAGTCAACAAAGTGCCACGTCGACTATGTGGCCGGTCAGTAGGGTGCAATACGGTGCTCTATGATGAGCTAATGATTGTATAATCACCGCAAAACTATATATAGTGACCATAAAGAGCGTATTGTTACATACGTTGACCGCCAGTGTATTTTTCTTGTTTCAAATTAAGCCATATTAATTGGAAAGGACGCAGTATGGACTACTACTAGTACTAGTACTACTTTGATGTGTCTCGTCAACTCGTCGAACAAGGAGAAGCTTGCTTACGACGCCTCTCCCTCGCCCACGCCTGCGGTGGTTCACAGGACGAGGAGAAGGTTTTGACTACAACGCCCTCTCCCTCTCCCTCTCCCTCTCCCTCGCCCTCGCGGTGGACGTGCAGTAGTTCAATCGGTGTCAGATTTCTAGAAGCATATTGTACTGTAGTATCATCATTGTTGGACCTTCCGAAGAGGTGAAGAGCCAAGTGCAAGGTTCACACGAGTATGAACTGTTGAACCTCCCAAAGAGGCAAAGAGCCAAGCGCATGGTTTTATAGGAGTTGTCGTCCTAGTAGGAGTGTACTACAACTATAGCGAACGATGCTACTGTATGATGCCGCCATGTCACGTATATCCAAAGCTGTGCCACCTTTTTTTCTCAAAGAGCATGTTGGAGCCCGTGCAACAACCACACAAGTTGCACGTACACATAACACATTTACTAGTAATAAATTCTAAAGGACAAATTCCAGTATGCCACACAAGTTCATCTCCAATTCATGTGATAAATTTGTGCACGACTAGTCCACATATATTCGCAGCGCTACCGTTCACAATGACCGTACTCCACTTACACGTTATAGATGGGCTACATGTCCTCCTCCAGGTTCCAGTCCCAGGTGTTCTTCATGGATGGCACGATCCATAGCGGTGGGCAACGGGAATCATTGTCGCAACTTTCTAGTCTGGTTCCACACGATAGAGACTCATCCAAGATGAAGCGGCATAAATCAGGGATAGTGTGTCCCAGCATGTCGTTCATCCGGCGATGCGCAATGAAGACACAACCATGCTTCATGAACGGCAGGCCTTCCGTGTCGTGCACAGAAGGTGGCATCCGCTTCACAATGGGGTAGCTGTCCCTGATGAAAAGCGAGTACTCTCCAAGAGTGTTCCTCGGCACCCACGTAGCATCACGGGGGTCGAACTCGGCACCGTTCATCTGGTACACGCGGCATCCCAGATCTGGACACATGGTGACATACATAGTCAAGGTCCATGCATAATAATGTTGTGCTCAAATATGGCGGTCAGTAATACTATGCAGCAAATAGTACTACTCCGGTATAGAGGAAGTAAAATAACTTGCTTATTATATATAGCCACTCTTGGCTACATGGATGAGATAGTAAGACATGGAAAAACAAAAATGGTGGCAGCTAGTGGGTTCAAGTCTTCAAGGGCCCAGCTAGCTATACGCATCCTCCAGGTAAAAAGTACTCCTACTAGTACTACTAAGTATACTACTAGTACGACAATGAAAGAGAAGGCGAGAGGGTTAAAAACGGAATACCTGGGTAGATGGTGATGGTCTGATCGTGGTAGATTGTGTGACCATGTTGCACATCAGTGGTACCATGGATAATGACTGCCAAGATAGTTGATCCCAATATGCCAAAGTCAGCTACAAGGTTCCAGGTTAGACCGAATTGTGGATGCAAATGCACATCAAGAATCGGTGATCTTATTTTGATCGGCGGATGACTGGTCCCTGCAAAATAATGGAGTACCGTTAGGGATGCAAATGCTGGTTTGTGCATTCCATTTGTAATCTCCCGTACCGTAGGATGGCAACCAGATGAAACAAGTCCCCTGGCTTGTCACCGCGAAGATGCGGCCTAGATGGCACACGGCGTCTTCGAACGTGTAGGGGTACAAATCTGTCGCCGCCAACATGCGCCAGCCTCTACCATTATTGCCTCTTGCATTGATGGCAATCCTTATGTCGAACACCGCGATGAGATAGTAATCGTCGTAGCCGCGTTGCTTTGTCGGTAGGTCTGCAATTGCTATATTCTTCAATCTCATGTAGGCATCATCATACGTACTCAAGCCCAGCCAGACCGGAAGGCCGATCCCAATGGTGGAGAAGGGGTCTACCGGAACGGCCGCACTGCTGTGGATGTTGTGCAAAATTATGGTGGCATCCGGCCAGAAGTATGCAAGCCAATCTTCGTTGTCACCGACCCAGACCTATATATAAGACGGTGGGCAGCGGAGAAATTACGTGATGGAAATGGAATAACTAAGTACTACATGATCAAACTCCATTACTGACCTACTCATCGGACAAAATCCGACTACCTCTCAACGTCGGTAACTCTAGCGGAGTCAACGTGCAACCATGGCCAGGGAGCGGTGGACTGTTCGAAGGATTGTCCCATAGAAGAACCTTCTCCTCGAGGACGCATGGAAGACCAACAAGCATGGCCTTTTCCCAAGCATGTTTAAGCAGTGTCTTGAAAAAGTTGGTGCAGGAAGCACCGAGTCTTGCGGCGGTGAGCACGTCGGAGCGGCGGGCGATTTCTCCCAGAGGATCGTCGTCCAAGGTCTCCTAGCCCGGACGAGGAGGAGAACCGCCTGGCGAATCCATGGGAGCAGCGACGAACTGCCTTCTCTTCGGGGGGAGGGGAACTGGCGAGGAGGAGATAAGAGCGTAGTAACCGCAGGGCCTCGTCCCTTCCAACCGTAGATCGTTCCTCAGCAAAGGGGTGAGGCTATTATTTACTACTACTAGTACTAGCATTATGGAACGTTATGGGATTGCATTATACTATAAATAATAGCACTAGTAAGAAATATTTGGCACTAGGTATTAGTTTTTGGCATGGATTAAGAAATTTTGGGTATGTTTTTGCCATTTTTTGTACACACCAACTAGTGTCAAAAAATGTCTTACATTATGTGAAGGAGGAGTATGCACTCGTACTGTAGCAGTACTAGTACTACTTTTCTCAACTAGTAGTGCGATGTACTATACTTCTTGTCTAGTTCTAGTATAGTGCACCAGTTTTGAACTCTTGAATCTCAGGGCCAAGGAGCTACAGTTGGAAGTGGAGGGTACTACTATTCTCTAGAACCATCATTGTACTATCAATGTAGGGAAAGTACACCTGAGTAGTGGCCTAGTGGGTACTGTCGGTGCTCTATTCAGCCGCTCCTCTCACGTAGCTGGCCTACTCAGCCGCTCCTCTCACGCACACACTAGCTGTCTGTTTATCAGCTACGGTTACTACGGGGGGCAGAACATTTGAGTTATTTGATACAGCGAGACTAGGCTTTTCGCTTCCATTTGTGGAGGTGTAATGGATCTCGTCGAACTTTGTTAGTAGTTCCTTCTTTATGAATGAGATGAAGCAAAGCTTTTGCCTCCGTTTCAAAAAAACACATCAATAGGAATTTCTTTTATAGTGGACTTGATAATGGAGTGAAGTCCATGCGTGCAACGCCACAAGCTACAGAGTAGTAGTAGAGCACTTTACGTACAGAGCCATATTGCACAGTTCCCAATGCCCCGCCAGGCTTTTCTGGCTCCTCAGGCTTAATTGGGAGGCGCTAGTTTAAATATGCTACTAGCTGATGAGGAAGCTGCAAGCGAGGTGCGGCTAGGGCGAGCACGCGAGCCACGGGATGCTGGGAAGGAAAACCCGTTCATGTGGCTAGGCTATCCAGTGCACCCAGATTGTGGGGCCGCACATCCGTTTGACTTCAAAACTCAAACTACCCGTGTAAAATATTGGCTCGCGGCAAAGTGTAGTAGTAGTATTTTAACAAAAAAGGCCATCGTGCGTTCGGCCAAGATCGAACCCACAAAACGAGGTATACACTCCCGCGACCACTAGTAGTACTCGTTGGAGTACAACGCAACCTAGAATCGCCTTTTGTCACTAATAGTACGTACATTGTTCCTTACAAGAAAACCCTAATAATGCAAGAAACCACTAAAATGCCAAGAAACTACTACCACTTGCATACGTGGCAGACTTAAGATAAGACTACCTTATCAACCATTGTACATGCTCTTACCAACAAAAATCCTCGAGTGACCTCCTACCTCCGACCCGTCCACCTAGTCATCCTCGTCCATGGGACGCAGCTACCGCCGCCGGCAGAAGGCGAGGTCAAAACCGCAGGCGTTGCGGAGCCCATATTGCGGCAGCCCGGATGCCAGCTCCGTCCGGCGCTTGCGGCTGCTGTCGGTGTCAAAATCGGCAGATCTCGGGTAGGGGGTCCCGATCTGTGCGTCTTAGGCTGATGGTAACAGGAAGCGAGGGACACAATGTTTACCTAGGTTCGGGCCCTCCCGATGGAGGTAAAACTCTACTTCTTGCTTGATTAATACTGAAGATATGAGTAGTACAAGAGTAGATCTACCACGAGATCGTAGAGGCTAAACCCTAGGAGCTAGCCTATGATGGTATGACTGTAATTGTGATCGGCCTTCTAAGGACCACCCTCTCCGGTTTATATAGACACCGGAGAGGGCTAGGGTTTACATGGAGTCGGTTACAAGGAAGGAAACACAATATCCGGATCGCCAAGCTTGTCTTCCACGCAAAGGAGAGTCCCATCTGGACACAGGCCGGAGTCTTGAGTCTTGTATCTTCACGCTTCAATAGTCTGGAAAATGTATATAGTCCGGCTGTCCAAATACCCCCCAATCCAGGAGTCCCTCAGTAGCCCCTGAACCAGGCTTCAATGACGATGAGTCCGGCGTGCAGTCTTGTTTTCGGCATTGCAAGGCGGATTCCTTCTCCGAATACTCCAAAGTAATTATCAAACACTCAGACCGTGTCCGGATCTACAAGATGATCTTCACATACCATTGTAGGGAACACAGCATAAATCCGTTCGGCTGGCAATCTCCGTACGTCGTGCCCTTGCATCGGGGCCTGGTCCAACACGAACCGGAGTTTCTTGCCCCACCTCAACTCGCGTTGTGAGGCGGTTTTATTGGCACGTCCTGCCAAAGCAGAGATCGTGTTCCTCTTATTACAGGATCTTTCATCAATATGGGCATGTGTGACCCCACGATGACCATTGGTATGACTCCGTGTATTTTTGGATAAGTCTCAAGTGGTCATGCTGAGGACTCTTGATATTCATCCCCTTTATAAAAGGGCCGAGGCTTATGCCTCTTTTTCACCTCCCTTGCTCCTTCTCGCACCTCGAGTTCTAACACCCAAGACCTAAGCTCCAACACCCCAGATCCTCCAATATGTCCGGATCCGACACAAAAGGCCGGTGGGTGGCCTCCTTGATCCAAGAGGAGGACATTGCGAAGCTTAGGGAGGTCAGATACCTGACCACCGATATCCAGCACAGGCTTCCTGCTCTACGGCAGGTTATCCCTACACCGGAGCCCAATGAGAGCGTTGTGTTTGTTCCTCACTTCCTCCGAGGCCTGGGCCTCACCCTCGACCCCTTTGTGAGGCGGCTCATGTTCTACTATGGGTTGGATTTTCATGATCTGGCTCCGGATGCTATCCTCCATATCTCGTTGTTTATTATTGTGTGCGAAGCTTTTCTCCACGTCACCCCACACTTCGGCTTATGGCTCAAGACCTTCAATGTGAAGCCGAAGATGATCGAGGGGCGACATGCAGAGTGCGGAGGTGCCATAATAAGTAGGAACGCCGACGCCCCATGGCCAGAGGGTTCTTTCTCGGAAGTATCCGATGTATGGCAACGGAGGTGGCTTTATATTACGGCCCCCAGAGGCACAAACTGGGTAGCCGCCCCCGAGTTCCGCTCGGGCCCTCCGTCACAGTTGGCGTCTTGGACCGACGTAGGACGGAATTGGGGGCCCGCTGGCGATGTACCAGTGCTGCAGAATCACATCCGCTTCTTGAGAGGGACATAAATCTTGTCAGCATAATTCAAGTGATGCTAATCCGACGGATGTTGCCGTGCAAACGTCGGCCTCTCTGGATATGGGAGTTCAATTCAGAGGGTCCGCGGACTATTAAGCACTTCGTCTGCCTGAAGCTCGAAGGGATGTGTAAATTATTCTTCGGACCACAAGTAAAGTGTCCGAACACCACCGAGGATGCGGGCCTAAGATACAACCGCCTAGATGCCCAAGTAAGTAACCTTAAAGCCGGACACTTCGTTTATATTTGTCATAACCGTTATTCTGAAAAACCCTCCGTGGCCAGGAATGGCTCAACAAGGCGGAGAGAATCAGGTGTCCGGCGCCACTTCCTGAAGGCTCGCCTGGTCCAACCGTTGCTAAGATGCTTGGCCGGGTGCTCAGCAAAATGCCCTCAGGGAAAGGCGAAGGGAAGGGCAGTGAAGCCGAACTTCACAGACTATGCATCCAAACTGGGGGAATCGTTACCTCCCCTGAGGAGGATAGTCAGGAAGGGTAGGCAAAAGCCTCCTCCCCGCGCGGGAGGAAGAGGGCCGCCTCCGAAGACTTGGAGATGGAGATGCCCAAGTAAGGGAAGAAGGTATCACCATGGGGCTTTGCCGCGATGGGCACCCTCACCGCGTCGTGCCCACCAACGAGCCAGCCCTCCACCGAGCTGTAAGTTAATTGTTAATTCGAAGGTATGATGTTTCTCCGAGATCCATAACCAGGACTTCGTCTTCCGCAGTCCAGCTAGCGGCTCTTCTCAACAGAGTTCGTCTTTGGGGGATCTTCCTCCAGAGATGATGGAGAGTGAGACCCCACCCACCTCTCCGCCTCATGAAGCGGGCGACACGGAGGTGTCGTCACGGAGGAGTCCGGATCTGCCGAAGCCGGAAGCTAGTACGTCAGTCGCCCTGAGCCCGGAGCGTTTGGCTCCCACGGGGGGCGATGAGAAGGGTCCGGCACAGTTGGATGTCTGACCGTACGTACTGACAGGTATTCTGGAGCGAGCCGCGCTCTCGGAGGAGCACCGCTCATTAATGAGCATGGTGCTCACGAAGATTTCATCCGCTACAAGTGGTTTGAATGAGGCATTTACGAGCCTGCTCAAAGGCTTTGAGGTATGTAGTGAAAATGCACTATTTTTTGGTTGTGAGGCACGCGCTACATGTGCTCCATATGGAAAGTAGCCCCTGAGACTCTGGTTGCCCGCCATAGGCGGCAAACGGGGGATCATATAGTAACGACTGCGCTGTACATGTGCGCTGGTATCTAAGGATCCGGCAGCCGACTAGTTTGTTGAAGTTGCCGGACTAAGGAGGCAGATCGGATCTATCGATGCCGATATCATGCTGGTGAGCAAGCGGCTGGAAGAGTCACCGGGTATGTGCTCCGCTTCCCTTATTACGTTGTAAAGGAAAATTCGAGAGGGGCATAATATTAATGCAATGTGTTTGTACTGTAGATGGTGCTGCTGCCGTGGAGGCCCTGAGGGCGGAACTTGCTCAGGCCAAGGAACAAGCTCGGGCTAGCAACGCGGCTGCCCTAAACGCGGCCAAAGAATTGAGAGCCGAACAGGCTGCTCATCGCCGAAGCGAGGAAAAGATAGCCGAAATGGCTGCGGAGTTGAAAAATGTCGCTGACCGGTATGTACTCCTCGAAAAGGAGTATAAGGCTAGTTCGGCCGAGCTAGACAAGGCACTTAATGCCACCAAAGAGTTGCGGACCGAGATCCGGGGTATGCGGGAGGAGCTCCAACAGGCCGATAAAATCGTGGCTGGGGGCTCCTACTTACTGCGGACGAAGTTTTTGGGTTCGAAGTATGCTCCCCTGGCTGGACGCTGGAGTCCTGCGGACGCATATGCGGACTTGGCAAATAGTACAGCTGACGCTGCCAAGTTCTCCGAGGATCAAGGTGATAAGGAAGTGGAGAAGCTTTTCGGGTCGCAATTTAATGCTCCCACTCGCCCGGTGCCGTTAAATGAGAAGGTGGCTGCTGTGGCAGAGCTTCACATGCTGTCCGGGCTTGCAATGCAGTCTGTAATAGACCATCTTTGGCCGAAGGGGCCTAAGCTGGACAATTACTTTGGTTTGGTGCAACAATTCCTTGGGGCTGTATCTCGGATCGATGTCATGAGGAGGTCAGCGTGCAAAGAAGGCGCACGAATGGCTCTTGCCCGCGTTAAAGCCTATTGGACGGATATCGAGGCCAGCATTATAGCGACCCAGGATCCGGCGGGAGGCCAATATCCGGCTGAGCACTACTTGGCGCAGGTCACAGAAGGTGCCCGCCTAACAGAAGCGCAGTGTTAGAAGAATGTTTTGTTCGAGTGATAAGTCGAATCATTGTAAAAACAATGTTCATTTTGATTATGAGGCTATATTTATACTTTTTGCCTGAAAATATGATTGTGTCCCCTGTGCGGCCGTTTATATATATAAGTAATCTGAAAGTTAGCAGTCGTTGGCTTCAGCCCCCACGCATACAATGCGGGGGTGTTCGCAAAAAATATGCTTAATCACACTTGATCCAACGTCTTGGTCCACTAAGGAGGTAATCGCACGTCGAACTAGGCAACCAGACTATATAGCTGTAACACTTTCGCTTAGCCATGGGAGTCTAATGGTGGGGCTACGATGTAGCCCCTGGTACCTGCGCGTGCATCTGAATATGGGCGCGTATGTACATGGTCGGGAAACGGCCTTTCATTAATGCGGAGGAATCCTAATGATTCCGGTGAGTCTTCGAGTGGTTGAACAGTCTCTCACTGTATCATGACAGTCAGTTTTTGGCTTTCTCTACTGAGGTGCTTATTCAGAATAACCGAGGCACAATCGCAGTAATTCTCCTTTGGCCGCCTTAGCCGATAATAATGGAACGTAAGGCGGCAAACCCAGGAGCCGGGCAAACCCAACATTTGACCAAAGACATGATTCAGAGCTGGTGCATATAAGGCCAAACTCGTGACGCCGAACACTCCTGAAGGTATTCGGTCTTTGTAAAAGAAAATAGGCTGAACAAAGCCTATTATAAACCCTATATTTCCAGGTACGTGCGTTTAATCTGTCGTGGCGAAATGCCAATAACGGCAGTATCCTCTGTGTGTATGGAACCCATGGGATGGTTAAACAACAAGAGGCTGTAGAAAAGGTTTACATAGGGGCTTAATCTAAAAAGAAACATGTTGAACTGGGCCTTGCTGCACGTCTGCGCCTTTCTCTCCATTGTGTCGTATCCTGGAAGGGTATCGCGCGAACGTTGTCCGTGGAAAAAATAAAACTCGTAGGAGAGTACAGCGTAAGTATGCGATAAAAGTGTAGGATGTTGGCTTGCCGATAAGGTTGAGCCAAGTGTGGGGCTGTATTAAAAGTTATAGCCCCTGGTGTCTGCTATGGGATTACATATACGGTGCCCTGGTTCAGTTTTATCCGGGCTACCGGACTCGTCTAACCGTGTTTGTGGTCTTAATGACCAGTCATGTTTTTGATAGTGGAGGCCGTGAATAGTCCGGCCGCTAGGGCCGTCGCATGTTCCTCTACGCGTGAAGAGCGCTCTGTGATTCCACTAACGGTGATGATGCAATGTGGACCGGGCATCTTGAGTATAAGGTAGCCATAGTGCGGCAATACGTTGAAGCGGGCGAAGGCCGTTCTTCCCAGCAATGCGTGATAGCCGCTTTGGAAGGGTGCGATGGTGAAGAGTAGTTCTTCGCTTCTAGAGTTGCCTGGGGAGCCAAATGTTACCTCCAGTATGACGGAGCCCCTGCCGTAGGCTTCAACGCCTGGTATCACCCCTTCAAAGTTGGTGTTGCTTTGGCTAATTCTGGATGGTTTTATCCTCATCCTGCGGACAGTGTCCTCGTATATTAAGTTGAGACTACTGCCGCCGTCCATGAGGACACGGGTGAGACGGTATCCGTCGATTATTGGGTCAAGCACCAAGGCCTTTGATCCTCCGCGCCAAATACTACTTCGGCTGTCCATGTGATCGAAGGTGATGGGATAAGACATCCAGTGCATCTCTCTATGCGCGCGTTCGTGCCTTCTCGTGGATGTGTGAGTCGTGTGGATCATGTTTACTGTTTTAACCTCTGGCGGGAATTTTTCTGTCCCCCAGTGTTCGTCCGGCGAGGTTCATCCTCGTCTTCACTTGGTGTTTCCCTTCCCCTGTGTTCGGCATTTAATTTGCCGGCCTGCTTGAAGACCCAACATTCTCTATGCGTGTGGTTCACAGGTTTCTCCGAGGTGCCATGAATTTGGCACAGTCTGTCCAGGACTCTATTCAGATCGGACGGTCCCTCTTTACTACCCTTAAATGACTTCTTTGCTGATCAGGTCAAGGGCCCCTGAATCCGGCATTGACCGTTGTGTTGTCCGGGCTCTCTTCCTTGTTTTGGCATTTGCGTTTATTACGCCATGGCTTCCCGTTGCCATCCCTTATTTGGGATGTGCTAGGGTCGCTGGTGCCTTTACGGGCTAGCCAACTATCTTCACCCGCGCAAAAGTGGGTCATAAGGCTTGTTAAGGCTGCCATTGTCCTTGGCTTTTCTTGGACGAGGTGTCGGGCGAGCCACTCGTCGCGGATGCTGTGTTTGAATGCTGCTAAGGCTTCGGCGTTCGGACAATCGACAATTTGATTCTTCTTTGTGAGGAATCTGTTCCAAAGCTTGTGGGCGGACTCTCCGGGCTGTTGGATTATGTGACTTAGATCGTCCGCATCCGGAGGCCGGACATAAGTCCCTTGAAAATTGGCCCTGAAAGCGTCCTCGAGTTCCTCCCAACTCCTAATTGAATTTTCGGGGAGGCTTTTCAACCAGTGTCGAGCTGGTCCCTTCAACTTGAGGGGAAGGTATTTGATGGCATGGAGGTCATCCCCATGAGCCATGTGAATATGCAAGATAAAATCCTTGATCCAGACACCTGGATCTATCGTTCCGTCGTATGCCTCTATGTTCACAGGTTTAAAACCTTGTGGGAATTCATGGTCCAGTACTTCTTCGATGAAGCACAGGGGGTGAGCAGCCCCTCTGTATCTGGACGCGCTGTGGCATGCAGTCGGCTGTTGTTGTGTCCGGTGTTTATTCCGAACTGGTATTTGGCTTGTATGATCATTTTGGTAACCATAATCCCCCGCCGGGGTGTGTCCTTTAGATCCGTGGATGGACTTGGCCGCACCGGCTTTCTTATCCAGATGCTCACGTAGATCGTGTGCGGCGTAAGTAGCCATTCTGTTGCGATTGTGAAGCGGTACGTCTGATCTCCTGGTCGTAATATACTTTGGTGGAACGGCCTCGTCGTCGAATTCTGGCAGTAGCTTGCGTTTGGGGTAGCTCTTTGTATCGCAATCGTCGCCATATTGTTCTTCAGTGTCTAGCACTTTATTCCATCTGCGATTGAGCGTTTCCTGTGCAGCTTTGAGCCATTGCTTCTGCTTATTTAGACTTCTCGTTGTGGCCATAAGCTATCTGTGGAGGTTGTCTCATTCCACGCGTTCTTCCGGAATGATGAATGCATCATCGTCCGGACTATGTTCTTGTCCTCCTTGGGTCATTGTGATCGGGCATTTGATCCAAACTCTGTTCGGCGTGACCTGGCTCGTCCTGCTCCATCGCTGGGTCCATGTGGTCGTTATTGCCTTCGGGGTTTACCGGTATGTCGATCCTTCTTGCGCTCTTGTCACTATTTCTACTGTTGCTGGACTTTGAGCGGCGTCTGCACTGCCGTTTTGGCTTTTGACCGGGTGTTTTATCTTCCGGATTATCGCCGTCGTCCTCCTTGGGCGTATCCACCATGTATATATCGTGTGATGAGGTAGTAGTCCTGTGCCCCGGAGATTCCGAAGCTTCTCCTGCATCGTCGTCCATACCGTCGATGTCTTCGGAGTCGAAGTCAAGAATGTCGGTTAAATCATCGATCGTAGCAATGAAGTGGGTTGTGGGTGGGCAGCGAATTCCTTCATCGTCTGCTTCCCACTCAAGCCGGACATAGTTCAACCCAGAGCCTCCCAACAAAGAGACAGACTTTAATAGTTCAGCATGTCGCCAAAGGGCGAGTGCTGGAAGATGTCCGCATCGGTAAACTCCATTACCGGAGCCCAACCTGGCTCGGCTGGCTCGAGGGTGTGTGGACCGGAACCAACAACCGGATACGAGTCCGGGGGCCCGAGGTTACAGGCTTCTACAGAGGTGAGACCTGTGTTCGGCTCCATCGCCAATGAGTATGCGGCCTGTGGGGCGGGGTCCACTCCTCCGTCCTTAGGAAACACAACCTGCTCCGGATTTAGATCCGGGGCTACTGCAGGGGTGATATCCCGAGCATCGTCCGATAGCAGGTCTAAGCCGTGCTCATCGTGACTGTTCGGTGCTCCTGGCGCAGGCCCAAATCCGTCGAAGATCTAGTCTCCACGAATATCCGCCGTGTAGTTCAAGTTTCCGAACCTGACCTGGTGGCCAGGGGCATAGCTGTCGATCTGCTCCAGATGGCCAAGTGAATTGGCCCGCAGTGCGAAGCCGCCGAACACGAAGATCTGTCCGGGGAGAAAAGTCTCGCCCAGGGCCGTGTTATTGATGATTGAAGGTGCCATCAAGCCCTGCAGCGACGACATAGAGGAACTCTCAATGAAAGCACCAATGTCAGTGTCAAAACCGGCGGATCTCGGGTAGGGGGTCCCGATCTGTGCGTCTTAGGCTGATGGTAACAGGAATCGAGGGACACAATGTTTACCCAGGTTCGGGCCCTCTCGATGGAGGTAAAACCCTACTTCCTGCTTGATTAATACTGAAGATATGAGTAGTACAAGAGTAGATCTACCACGAGATCGTAGAGGCTAAACCCTAGGAGCTAGCCTATGATGGTATGATTGCAATTGTGATCGGCCTTCTAAGGACCATCCTCTCCGTTTTATATAGACACCGGAAAGGGCTAGGGTTTACATGGAGTCGGTTACAAGGAAGGAAACACAATATCTGGATCGCCAAGCTTGTCTTCCACGCAAAGGAGAGTCCCATCCAGACACGGGTCGGAGTCTTGAGTCTTGTATCTTCACGCTTCAATAGTCCAGACGATGTATATAGTCTAGCTGTCCGGATACCCCCCAATCCAGGACTCCCTCAGCTGTTAGCTAGCCAAGATAGCTCCGTCCAGCTGCTTGTCTACAAGGTTTGCTAGCTAGATTGGCATGGCAGCGCAGCGGCTTGCTCGCGCGTGCCGCGCTAAGGCCACCCCTCTGGCTCGAGCGAAGGCCAGCGCGGCGGCTTGCTCGCTCGTGAGTCACGCTCGGGCCAGCTGATACGTCTCCAACGTATCTATAGTTTTTGATTGTTCCATGCTATTATATTATCTGTTTTGAATGATTATGGGCTTTATTATACACTTTTATATTACTTTTGGGACTAACCTATTAACCGGAGGCCCAGCCCATATTGTTGTTTTATTGCCTGTTTCAGTATTTCGAAGAAAAGGAATATCAAACGGAGTCCAAACGGAATTAAACCTTCCCCATCGTGATTTTTTGGAAGAATATCATCCTGGAGGCTTGGAGATCAAGTCAGAAGACCCTCGAGGAGCCGAGGAGATAGGGGGGCGCCCCCCCCCCCTACAGGGTGCGGCCCCTGTCTTGTGGACCCCTCGAGCACCCTCCGACCGACTTCTTTCACCTATATATGCCTACGTACCCTAAAACTATCAAATATCAAGATAGATCGGGAGTTCCACCGCCGCAAGCCTCTATAGCAAACAAAAACCACTCGGGAGCCCGTTTCAGCACCCTGCCGGAGGGGGATCCCATCACCGGTGGCCATCTTCATCATCCCGACGCTCTCCATGACGAGGAGGGAGTAGTTCACCCTCGGGGCTGAGGGTATGTACCAGTAGCTATGTGTTTGATCTCTCTCTCTCGTGTTCCCTCTAAGGCACGATCTTGATGTATCCTGAGCTTTGCTATTATAGTTAGATCTTATGATGTTTCTTCCCCCTCTACTCTCTTGTGATGAATTGAGTTTCCCCTTTGAAGTTATCTTATCAGATTGAGTCTTTTATGAGAACACTTGATGTATGTCTTGCCGTGCTTATCTGTGATGACAATGGGATACCATGTGCCACTTGATGTATGTTTTGGTGACCAACTTGCGGGTTCCGCCCATGAACCTATGCATAGGAGTTGGCACACGTTCTTGACTCTCCGGTAAAAACTTTGGGGCACTCTTTGAAGCACTTTGTGTTGGTTGGATGAATCTGAGATTGTGTGATGCATATCGTATAATCATGCCCACGGATACTTGAGGTGACAATGGAGTATCTAGGTGACATTAGAGTTTTGGTTGATTTGTGTCTTAAGGTGTTATTCTAGTACGAACTCTTTTATAGATCGATCCGAAAGAACAACTTTGAGGTGGTCTCGTACCCTACCATAATCTCTTCGTTTGTTCTCCGCTATTAGTGGCTTTGGAGTGACTCTTTGTTGCATGTTGAGGGCTTGTTATATGATCTATGTATGTTATTATTGTTGAGAGAACTTGCACTAGTGAAAGTATGAACCCTATGCCTTGTTTCCTATCATTGCAATATCGTTTACGCTCACTTTTATCGCTCGCTACCTTGCTCTTTTTATAATTTCAGATTACAAAAACCTATATCTACTATCTATTTTGCACTTGTATCACCATCTCTTCGCCGAACTAGTGCACCTATACAATTTACCATTGTATTGGGTGTGTCGGGGACATAAGAGACTCTTTCTTATTTGGTTGCAGGGTTGTTTGAGATAGACCATCTTCATCCTACGCCTCCTACGGATTGATAAACCTTAGGTCATCCACTTGAGGGAAATTTGCTACTGCTACAAACCTGTGCACTTGCAGGCCCAACAACGTTTACAAGAAGAAGGTTGTGTAGTAGACATCAAGCTCTTTTCTGGCGCCGTTGCCGGGGAGGTGAGTGCTTGAAGGTATATCTTTAGACCTTGCAATCGAATCTTTTTGTTTCTTGTTTTATCACTAGTTTAGTTTATAAAAGAAAATTACAAAAAAATAGAATTGAGTTTGTCTCATACGCTTCATCTTTTTAATATCTTTCATGAGAATGATGGAAAGGAAAATTGTGCTCAAGTGCTAGAAGAAGAATGCATTAAAATGCTTGGTACTAGATCTTTGTATGATGAGCATGATTGCAATGTCATTAGTATGAATTCCTTGAATATCCATGATGCTAATGATATGCAAAGCCACAAGCTTGGGGAATCTATGTTTGATGAATATGATATATTTTGTCACCCAAGCTTTGATGAGCAAATTTATTATGATGAAAGCATGCCTCCTATTTATGATGATTATATTGATGAAAGTGGGTTTGCAAGAGTTTCAACTTTAGGAAGTAGTGATCCCACTATTTTGGAGGATGTTGAATCTTATTGTGATGAATATGAAAGTGGATTTGGAAGAGTGTCAACTTTATTTAGTGATGATTCCACTATTTCGGAAGAGGTTCCAATTGATTATGAGAACAAAGTTGCTATCTATGATGATTATTGTGATGACTTGTATGCTATTAAGAATAATGATAACCATGAAACTTGTCATCATGATTTTAGTTTTCAATTGGATTATGCCTCACATGATAATTATTTTGTTGAGTTTTCTCCCACTACTATTCATGAGAAGAATTTGGCTTATGTGGAGAGTAGCAAATTTTCTATGCTAGTAGATCATGAAAAGAATGCTTTACGTGCTGGTTATATTGTTGAATTCATTCATGATGCTACTGAAAATTATTATGAGGGAGGAACATATGCTTGTAGGAATTGCAATAATATCAAGTTTCCTCTCTATGTGCTTCAAGTTTTGAAAATATGCTTGTTTTACCTTCCTATGCTTGTTGATTATTGTTCCCATAAGTTTTTTGCTCACAAAATCCCTATGCATAGGAAGTGGGTTAGACTTAAATGTGCTAGTCATATGCTTCATGATGCTCCCGTTATGTTTCAATTCTTATCTTTTTTGTCAGCATCATTGCCATCATCATGCCTAGCTAAAAAGGCGTTAAAGAAAAGCGCTTGTTGGGAGACAACCCAATATTTATCCTTACTGTTTTTGTGTGTACACATGATTATGCTACTGTAGTAATCATGTTTTATAACTTTTGTTTCAATAAAGTGCCAAGTAGAACCTTTGGGAAGACTTGAGTGAAGTTTATGTGATCTTGCTGTAAAAAACAGAAACTTTAGCGCTCACGAGGTTAGCTGCCGTTTTTTACTGGAGAGTGATTTTAGGTTGATTCTTTTTGAAGATGATTAACAGACAAATTTCTCAGGTCCAGCAATTTATTTCATAAATTTTGGGGTTCCATAAGTATACGTTTGATACAGATTACTACAGACTGTTCTGTTTTTGACAGATTCTGTTTTCTATGTGCTGTTTGCTTATTTTGATGAATCTATGAGTAGTATCGGAGGGTATGAACCATAGAGAAGTTATAATAAAGTAGATATTACACCAATATGAATTTATAATGAGTTCATTACAGTACCTAAGTGGTGGTTTTATTTTCTTATACTAACGGAGCTTACAAGTTTTGTTTTTGAGTTTTGTGTGGTTGAAGTTTTCAAGTTTCGGGTAAAGATTCGATGGAATACGGAATAAGGATTGGAAAGAGCCTAAGCTTGGGGATGCCCAAGGCACCCAAAGGTAATATTCAAGGACAACCAAGAGCCTAACCTTGGGGATGCTCCGGATGGCATCCCCTCTTTCGTCTTCGTTCATCGGTAACTTTACTTGGAGCTATATTTTTATTCACCACATGATATGTGTTTTGCTTGGAGCGTCAATTTATTTTGTTAGTTTTTGCTTTCTGTTAGTTAGAATAATGTTTTGCATCTTTAGTTTCAATAAAAATGTCAAGGATAGCGTTTGCCATGCTTATTTTGCTAGTATACATGTTGCTGTTTGAAAACAGAAAGTTTACCGCTGTTGCAAAAATTCCCTAGAGAAGTCAGAGAATGGTATAATGTTGAATCTTTTTGCATAGTAAGATCTGATTAATTTATTACAGTGGGAATTTTAGTTCATAATTTTTGGAGTCAGGGAAGTATTGATACTCTTGCATTCTTTACAGACTGTACTGTTTTGGCAGATTGCTGTTATGTTTGCATTGTTTGCTTATGTTTGCTTGTTTAATGATTCTATTTGAGGATAGGAGTATTAAATATGCAGAGGCATTTAGTATGCAATGTTGAATAATAATTTTAGTAATTTGTTATAGTAGAAAAGGATAAGGTTTTGCATTGGTTTATACTAACCTATCTCACGAGTTCTTGTTGAGTTTGTTGTGAATGAAGCTTTTGATAAAAAGAAGAGAAACCATGATATGATAGGAATTAAGGAGACATAAAAGCTCAAGCTTGGAGATGCCCAAGGCACCCCAAGATAATATTTCAAGAAGTCTCAAGCATCTAATCTTGGGGATGCCCCGGTAGGCATCCCACCTTTCTTCTTCAACAACTATCGGTTAGTATCGGTTGAGCCTAAGTTTTTTGCTTCTTCACATGAGTCGTGCTATCCTTGCATTGTCATTTATTTTGTTTTGCTTGATGTTTGAATAAGATACCAAGATCTGAAATTCTTTAATGAGAGAGAGTCTTCACATAGTTACACAATTATTCTAGCTACTCATTGATCTTCACTTATATCTGTTGGAGTAGTTTGTCGTTTGCTCTAGTGCTTCACTTATATCTTTTAGAGCACGACGGTGGTTTTATTTTGTAGAAATTAATGAACTCTCATGCTTCACTTATATTATTTTGAGAGTCTTAAATAGCATGGTAATTTGAATGAAAACTATCATAGGAAGTGAATTGGATGCTATGATCAATTTGATACTTGATAATTGTTTTGAGATATGGAGGTAGTGATATTAAAGTCATGCTAGTTGGGTGATTATGAATTTAAAGAATACTTGTGTTGAAGTTAGCAAGTCCCGTAGCATGCATGTATGGTGAACCTCTTTGTGATGAAGTTGGAGCACAATTTTATTTATTGATTGTCTTCCTTATGAGTGTCGGTCGGGGACGAGCAATGGTCTTTTCCTACCAATCAATCCCCCTAGGAGCATGCGCGTAGTGCTTTGGTTTTTGATGACTTCCAGATTTTTGCAACAACTACATGAGTTCTTTTGACTAATGTTCAGTCCATGGATTATACGCACCCTTTCACTCTTCCACCATTGCTAGCCTCTCTTGTGCCACGCAATTTTTGCAGGTACCATACACCCACCATATACCTTCCTCAAAACAGCCACCATACCTACCTGTTATGGCACTTCCATAGCCATTCCGAGATATATTGCCCTGCAACTTTCCACCGTTCCGTTCATATGACATGCATTACTTTTGTCATATTGCTCTTTGCATGATCATGTAGTTGACATCATAATTGGGGCAAGGCCACTTTCATCATTTTCATACATGTCGCTCTTGATTCATTGCATATCCCGGTACACCGCCGGAGGCATTCATATAGAGTCATATGTTGTTCTAGCTTTGAGTGTAAATCCATAAAAGTGTGTTAATCTTCATTATTAGAGCATTGTCCTCGTGAGGAAAGGATGATGAAGGCTATGATTCCCCCACAAGTCGGGATGAGACTTCGAACTTTACAAAAAGAAAGAAAAATGAGAAAAGAAAAAAATGAGAAAGGCCAAAAAGAAAAAAAGAGAGAAAGGCCAAAGAAAAAAAAGAAAAAAAGGAAAAAAGAAAAAGAAAAAAATAAAATGAGAGAAAAAGAGAGAAGGGACAATGCTACTATCTTTTTTTCCACACTTGTGCTTCAAAATACCACCATGATCTTCATGATAGAGAGTCTCATATGTTGTCACTTTCATATACTAGTGGGAATTTTTCATTATAGAACTTGGCTTGTATATTCCAATGATGGGCTTCCTCAAAAGTGCCCTAGGTCTTCGTGAGCAAGCAAGTTGGATGCACACCCACTTAGTTTCTTTTGTTGAGCTTTCATATATTTATAGCTCTAGTGCATCTGTTGCATGGCAATCCCTACTCACTCACATTGATATCTATTAATGGGCATCTCCATAGCCCGTTGATACACCTAGTTGATGTGAGACTATCTTCTCCTTTTTGTCTTCTCCACAACCACCATTCCATTCCACATATAGTGCTATGTCCATGGCTCACGCTCATGTATTGCGTGAAAGTTGAAAGAGTTTGAGATTATTAAAGTATGAAACAATTGCTTGTCTTGTCATCGGGGTTGTGCATGATTAAATACTTTGTGTGACGAAGATAGAGCAACAGCCAGACTATATGATTTTGTAGGGATAACTTTCTTTGGCCATGTTATTTTGAGAAGACATGATTACTTTGATTAGTATGCTTGAAGTGTTACTATTTCTTTTATCAATATGAACTTTTATTTTGAATCATTTGGATCTGAATATTCATGCCACAGTAAAGAGAAATTGCATTGAGAATCATGCTAGGTAGCATTCCACATCAAAAATTCTGTTTTTATCATTTACCTACTCGAGGACGAGCAGGAATTAAGCTTGGGGATGCTTGATACATCTCCAACGTATCTATAATTTTTGATTGTTCCATGCTATTATATTATCAGTTTTGAATGATTATGGGCTTTATTATACACTTTTATATTACTTTTGGGACTAGCCTATTAACCGGAGGCCCAGCCCATATTGCTGTTTTCTTGCCTGTTTCAGTATTTCGAAGAAAAGGAATATCAAACTGAGTCCAAACAGAATGAAACCTTCGGCATCGTGATTTTTTGGAAGAATATCATCCTGAAGGCTTGGAGGTCAAGTCAGAAGACCCTCGAGGAGTCCAGGAGATAGGGGGAGCACCCCCCTAAGGGCGCGGCCCCCTGTCTCGTGGACCCCTCGAGCACCCTCCGACCGACTTCTTTCGCCTATATATGCCTACGTACCCTAAAACCATCGAATATCAAGATAGATCGGGAGTTCCGCCGCTGCAAGCCTCTGTAGCCACCAAAAACCTCTCAGGAGTCCGTTCCGGCACCCTGCCGGAGGGGGATCCCATCACCAGTGGCCATCTTCATCATCCCGGCGCTCTCCATGACGAGGAGGGAGTAGTTCACCCTCGGGGCTGAGGGTATGTACCAGTAGCTATGTGTTTGATCTCTCTGTCTTGTGTTCCCTCTAAGGCACGATCTTGATGTATCCCGAGCTTTGCTATTATAGTCGGATCTTATGATGTTTCTTCCCCCTCTACTCTCTTGTGATGAATTGAGTTTCCCCTTTGAAGTTATCTTATCGGATTGAGTCTTTTATGGGAACACTTGATGTATGTCTTGCCGTGCTTATCTGTGGTGACAATGAGATATCATGTGCCACTTGATGTATGTTTTGGTGACCAACTTGCGGGTTCCGCCCATGAACCTATGAATAGGTGTTGGCACACGTTCTTTGAAGTACTTTGTGTTGGTTGGATGAATCTGAGATTGTGTAATGCATATCGTATAATCATGCCCACGGATACTTGAGGTGACAATGGAGTATCTAGGTGACATTAGGGTTTTGGTTGATTTGTGTCTTAAGGTGTTATTCTAGTACGAACTCTTTTATAGATTGATCCGAAAGAATAACTTTGAGGTGGTTTCGTACCATACCATAATCTCTTCGTTTGTTCTCCGCTATTAGTGGCTTTGGAGTGACTCTTCGTTGCATGTTGAGGGCTTGTTATATGATCTATCTATGTTATTATTGTTGAGAGAACTTGCACTAGTGAAAGTATGAACCCTAGGCCTTGTTTCCTATCATTGCAAGACCGTTTACGCTCACTTTTATCGCTCGCTACCTTGCTGTTTTTATAATTTCAGATTACAAAAACCTATATCTACTATCTATTTTGCACTTGTATCACCATCTCTTCGTCGAACTAGTGCACCTATACAATTAACCATTGTATTGGGTGTGTTGGGGACACAAGAGACTCTTTGTTATTTGGTTGCAGGGTTGTTTGAGAGAGACCATCTTCATCCTACGCCTCCTACGGATTGATAAACCTTAGGTCATCCACTTGAGGGAAATTTGCTACTGTCCTACAAACCTGTGCACTTGCAGGCCCAAAAACGTCTATAAGAAGAAGGTTGTGTAGTAGACATCACCAGCCTACCAACCCGTGCGGAGGTCGCGCGGCGTCCGGCCCGTCCAGCGGAGTGGCGGCCAACTCGCTCATCACCGGCGCCACCGACGAACACGCATCAGTACTATTTGAAGTAATGTTCAGGAAAATAATGATTTGAGGGGGAATAACAGGATAGAAGGTCAGATGTGGGTCCTTCATGTCAATGGTCAAACAAAATGTGTTGGTTTAAGGTGCCTCATCAGCACGGACGTGTGGGCCAACCCTGTCATAAATGGGTTTAAACGGACCTAATTGGTAGGAGTACTAGGTAGTAGTTTTTGGCATGGATTAAGAAATTTTTGGTATGTTTTTGCTATTTTTTGTACAATAGATACTTCCTAGGGCTGGTTGAAAGTGGTAGTTTTTTGTTAAATACTCTAC
Organism: Triticum aestivum; assembly: GCF_018294505.1. NCBI lineage: Eukaryota > Viridiplantae > Streptophyta > Magnoliopsida > Poales > Poaceae > Triticum > Triticum aestivum. Next base: position 428,576,348 of record NC_057795.1, on the reverse strand, counting down.
ATATTGTAAGTAGGAGTGAAAGTTAAGCTTTGGAAGCCAATAAGCAAGGCTAGTTACATAGCGCATATGTGTACATGACTGAAAGTAAATATCAACCATGAGTGACTAATATCTTGATGGAAAACTCAAAACTCTCGAATACTAGGAAAAATATGCATGGTTGGAAATACTAGCAATGTTCATGTCCGTTGCAAACGAATCATAATTAGAATAATACTTATTCACAAACTTGGTACAAAACACTCTAATTTTGATATACATATGTCACTAGAGATATATTATGTTTCAATTAGAATATATTCCTTGGGCTGTTTTGGTGAGGTTAGGGAGGGATGTGGGTGGTTTTAAGATACTAATTATGGGTTTTTCTGCAAATTGGTAGACAAGTGGGATGTTGGTGAGAAAAGGCAACAACTTACCTCACAGTCGTTAGATGTAGATCTAATGATCAGAAACGACGGATGGCAGACACACCAGCATCACCAACTTATTCTTGTTTAGGAGTACTAGCAAGATCCGTGCATTGCACGGAACATCAAGATGCATTTTTTTATAAAACACTTGTTGTGATTGAGTGGGGTGTGGTGGTGGTTGGTGGTTGGATTGAGCGGAGGCATGGGGATTGACGACGCCGGCAGCGGCCACCAGGCCAGTTTGTTCCAGAGGCTTCCTTTCTTAATTGGTCAACAATGAGGTTCGTTGGAGATAAGGATGAACGAGGGAATGCCTTGTCTGCAAATGTGGTGAGGGGTGCGGGTATCTTTTACTTTAATTTCCAACCGTCAGATATAGATCGGATGGTCTATATTGCAAGATGGCACACGTACCATCATCACCAACTCGGTTTTTTATAAGAGAACAAATATAAGTATGGAGATACAAACGCATTATCGATACTTGCTTCCGTAAACTAGTATCTACATTCTATTCAACGCCTCGACATGTGGGGCCTTAGCACAATGACTTCTCGACTGTGTAAAACAAAGATTTTCCCGTCGCCAACAAGGAGGGGGTGACGGCGGCGCGCTTTTTGGCTTGCTCTAGTCCTAGTAGTCATACTAGGTGGTATAAGCACGTGTAGATTTATTCTTTTTCACGTCTCGTGTTCGCCGTACTGCCACGACTGTTGATGAATAGATGGTAAGTTATTCACGGGGAAACCCTTGTTGAGCGTGTTTGCGAGAGAGAGAGAGAGAGAGAGAGAGTGTGCGTGTGTGATATGTTAGATACTGAGGCAATGATAACAGATTCTTTGTGTCTATGTGTGTGGAGGATAGAGAGAGACATGTACATGGGGCTTTGTGTTGTGTAACGTGGAGACACATATACATACTTAGAGAGTGAGTGTGTGAGATACACATGCGGATATGGGGAGAGATGAGGATCCAGATAAATGGATGTTTGTGTGTGTCTGTGTGTTTGTGCACGAGTTTGTGTGTGAGAGGGAGAGAGTGTATGTGGAGTAGATAGACCACTGATGACGTAAACCTAGTATAAGAGAAGGGGAATGGTGTGACATGGGTAGTAGCGGGATAGCACAGGTGCGGGCGGGGGGAGCAGACTATTTGGAAGAGACATCGAGTGTGTGTGTAAGAGGGGTGTGAGAGCGAGAGAAAGAGAGAGCTAGCGACGGAGAGAGATAGAGAGGAAGAGAGGGGGCAAGAGGGGTCGTTTGTGTCCATAAATGGCGTATAGATAGGGAGACAATGTTGATGTTGTCCGAATTGGCCTATGAACGGAGACGCAAGGGACGCGAGTCATCGTGTGTGTGATAGGGACTTCATGAGAGATCTAGAATAGATGGTGTAGAGAAGAATGTGCGAAATAGAGAACGATTATACATTAGGGAGGTATGCAAAGAGTCACGACATATATGTATACAGGGAAGGAGCTGGGGGGGGTCCACATGCGGGAGAGATAGAAAGAGGAGAGTAGTACACAAGGAGACAAAGTGTACTTGTTTGCAGTGGGGGTGGTGTGTGAGGTGAGTGCGCGAGAACCACATAACTAGGGAGATAGACGTTTGGGGGCGATGTTTTGTGTGTATGGGAAATATACACTCTACATAGTGCGTGTGCATGGGTAAGAGAGATAGCGGGAGACCTAGAGAGTGAGGGAAGAGATGTGTGCATGCCCGAGAGACAAAGTGATAGAGACCTATGTTGGGGTCCGGACTTTACAAGAGAGAGGGGTGTTAATGTGCTTGTGTGTTGGTGTTTGGGGGAGAGAACGACTTCTCTGTGTGTGTGCGTGTGTGTGTGTGTGTGGTGGGGAGGGTGTTGACTTCGGATAAAGAGTGAGGTGTCTATATTTGAGGGACTTTAGCATAATTGAGATATTGTGCACTCATGGTTGATCAATTTGTTTCACAGTTTGTACTATGAGATAATGATACTTTTGAACATGCGTGATATACCTTAATGTACCAGAATTACAAACCTAAGATTGGAATTTTGGAATTCAACTCCATCATTAGCTTTTGTAATTCATTTAAACGGAGGTACATTTTTTAAGCCGGGATTTCGTGATTTCAAATTCATATATCAAACCGAGAGATATACACATACGGGCACGTTCAAACTTTATAATCATCCACTTTATTCATACACATACACATTTTTGCTTTTGTCATCATATTTAGGATAAACACATTTGGAATTTCATTTGAATTGGACCGTATGATGGTATTTGCTTGGAGTAACTCAATGATCCATATTTGAATTGAATGGACAATCTAAGTTTCGAGTTGGAGACATTGATTTTCAAAACTTGCACATTATTTTGCATGCAAAACAAACAAATTATCGGCCATGATATCATAGTCGGCCGTACGAGAGCAGAATACTTATAATTTTAGGCGCCAAAAGCTTTCAAACTTCCCGCTCACATCGAAATATCACGCGCCCGAAAGTTTAGCCCTGCGATATTCCTGTTTTACCCCTGCCACATGAACGGAAAAGGGCTTCTTTGGTAACTCCATTGTTTTCCCCTCTTTGCCCCCAACATTCTTCCCCGGAGCCCCTCCCCTTCCCCTCCCCGACCCCCCCAACCATGGAAAGCCGCCGAATCTAGTCCTCCGCTGCAGCGGTAGACCTCACACCCCACCGGATCTACCTTCCGCACCTTGGAACCCCCAACTGCCAACTCACCACTTCACCGGAGCCGCTTCAGCGACTGGCTTGTCCACCGCTCCAGATCTCCTTGACCGCCATCATGGTCCACCGCACCGGATCTTCTTAACCAGCGCCCTCGTCCACCACGGTGTAGGCCCTTCACTGACTCCCTTGTCCGCCCCTTCGCTAGCCCTTCATACAAGCCCTCGTCCGCCGCAACAGATCCGCCTCACCGAAAGCACTGTACAATGCGCCCGCCGAAGCCTTCGTCCACTGCACCGGACCCGCTCCACGGACGCCATATTCAACTCCACCGGCCCTGCTTTATCGACGCCGCAGCCTCATCAGGTTATTTCAATTTGTATTCCTTCGTTTTTTCTCTTTATCGTGCAACTGTTCACTTACCATAGATGAGCTTTATTGTATGTCGACAGGCGCCGCAACCATAGCACCAGACCCGCTTCAGCGACGGCGACAGCCGGCCCAAACTCAACCGCAACACGAGCACCATCGATGATCCTTAGCTATCAAGTATGACAACGATACCCATACGCCGCCGAGAATCAGGTACTATTATCCAACGGCCGGCGCCTACGTTCACTTTCCTAGCATAAGCACCGCACCTTTGAATTTCTTCAGGGCATCATTCAGTTTTTCATGAGACACGTTATTCTGCTTGCACCTGTAGGGCCATACTTCTGGTAGTGAACATGTTACATGTGCTAAATTACATACCAGTGCACATATAGTTAATATGCTATAGTTTTGTTCTGATGCCACCTATTGGTTCCATCAGACTGCTTAATGTTCTCTATGATTAATTACACATCATCAAACTAGCATGTGGTTCCGCTGCTTTTTGTTCGTTTTACCCTACATTTTTTGATGCTAGCTATTACATCACTGCTCCGAGCCTCTGTTCATTACTTGTTTGTGTGTTCTTGATCTTCCCAAGTTGCATGACTAATTTGATGCTTCTATTAATTATGGAGCTGCCAACCCCATCAAGCAAAATATTTGTTCTTTTGGGGCTTGCACCTTGAACAAGCATAAAAATAGAGGGAAGTAGATATATTGTCGTGTATGCACACACCCTTCTTTCATTAGTTTACATGAACCATTGATGATCAATTCGGACCAGTGCATGCGATTAAAATTAATTTTACCTAAATAGATGGTGCAGAATAAACTACAACAACTAGATTTGCAACCACGGGATGCTGACGATATCTTCAAAGAACATTGCAACAGCAGCTAGGCTTCACAGCAACATATGGTAAGCCAGTGTGTTTTAGTACATGTGAAATGTAATGCGAGTGGGCTGCTTTCTTGGCTTGTGCCCTCAACGTGTAATCCTACCGAATTACAAATAGTTCAGTTGTCTGCTTTGCTGTATTGCTTGATTCGAATGCTTATTTGTTGTTACGCTATACCTGAGTTGGCCAATATGTCAGCAGTGCCTGCTGTACTATCGTAAAGAAATGCATGCCTATTTCATTTGAGTCCTTAACTTTTCCTCTCAACTTCATCACAAGACTGTCTTCGTAGTTTATATGAGGCCACACTGTTAAGTGCTTTCTCAGATTATTTCAACTGCTTAGATGCCTTGGCAACTTAAATATAGCGGTTGTACACTCCCTTTCAACTAGGGATGTCAACTGGGTCCCGTTTAATCCCGATTAAAGTCCACTAGTGGTATGATAGTTCAAAAGAGTTTTTGTTTTTTGAGGAAAATGAACTAGGGAGGTAGCAAAAACTAACTAGATGGGACTGGCGGATGTCGTTTATTTGCCACTTACATCCCTAGTTTCATCTTACCATTTTAATTTCTTTTCGGCTGATGCTGCTTCGAACCATTTAAATATAGTTTGCCATGCTCGGCAATAATTCGTCCGTCGTTTACCATGTAAGCTTACTGCCTGGATCATACGATAACTATCTCTTACTGATGTCCAGCGGAAACCTTTCAGGATGCCGTTCACACTAGGACACAATGTACAACCCCAGAATCTATTTGTGGAAGCAGTGCGCCATCCATGTTACCAGATGGTAGCAGTTCAGAGGCAACACCGCCGGAGAGCAGTCTGAGCACAGATATTATAGTGCTTGAGGCTCTACTAGAGGCAGAAAGAGATGGTGTGGCTGCCATGAATGAGGTAATCTTTATCTTGAGGCTGGAAATTACGGAATTAGCGGCACGCATTATGCAAGCAACCCAAGAATTGGAGGAAGTAAGAATGTTGCATTTGAAGACGGAGGAGGTCCTGCTGTTTCTGCTATCTGAAGCCCAAGGTAATCCCGGTTCTTCTTTAGATACCAGTTGAAATTGTCATTAGATTATTGTACTTGCATGTTGTGTCATGTCTCTGAATGGATTATGTTGCAAGACCCCCTATGTTGTCCATGTGTTGTAATGATCCGAATTTTTTAGGCGAGGTAATCCTCAGTACTTGTATGATTGACATAAGGTGAACTGTTTTTCGTGTGAGCATATTGTATTGGATGAAATAACTGTTTGACTCAGAGTGTATCCAACCTACTGAATTCGAAGATCACGACATTTCTAAATCATAATCATATATAAAGGTGGAATAAATCTTTGTTGTGGTTTTGAAGAAATAAATAACAAAACGTATAATTATCTGTGGATATTCGTAATCGAATACAAATTGGATTTGAATTTAGTTTGCCAGGTCCCAGGGCAAACGTGAATGCTAATTCTCCCAAGTTTTGAACGAAGCGGCTAAACACCCACTATAATTTGTGGGCTGCCCGAAGCAAGTGTTTGCGAGATGGAAATTACTGTCTACCCCTGACACTTGACATCCTTATCGACCGGATTTACACTGCTGTCGATAGGGGTAGACTAGTAACTTCAATCAGACGTGACACGACGGCCTCTGAGCCCATTCAGACACGGTGGGCGCCAAACGTGGGCGGCAAAACACATTTGATTCAACCTCGTCCGAAAGACATGTGTCTCTTCCTCCATTTCCCCATTCATACATGGTGGGCGGCAAAACAAACTCTCCTCGTCTGAAATCGATGTAGGCTAATATTTTAAATAGGGGCAGATGTGTAACTTCCATCAGACGTGACACAACCGCCCTACCTGTCAGCCTCGTTCATACACTGTGGGCTCTAGCCGTGGGCGGCAAAACACCCTCTCCTCGCCCGAAATAGTTACCGGCAAATATTTGGGAGATGTGAGATTACCGTCCTATCCCCAACCGATGCGATGTTTGAAATTTTCAACGGGGGATAAGTTCATAACTTTCCCCCATTTCAGAGAAGCGCGTCCCAAAGTTTGAGACCCCCCCTTCCCCTCCATTTCCCCATTCATACACCATCGGCGGCACAACAACCTCCACAATGCGGCCATCCTCCTCCGTCCGCCACCCCATCCTCCACCTTGCCGGAGCCGCTACCCCTACCCCGTCATCCACTGCAAGAGATGGACGTCTCTCATCCACGATGATGGACCAGGATCCTTTCATCGCCTCCTCTTGCTTCATCAGCGGCGTCGTCCACCTTGCCGTTGCCGCTCCTACAACTGCCTTGTCCACGGCAACAGGATATATCCCCCGACCTGGCCATCTGCCATCTAAAGTCTTCTTCCCCGCCACAGACAGCCATCGCACCCGCAGCACCCTCAACGTATCAGCATAGGCCCACACGGCGTCGCAAGAGAGGTGGTACTCTTCCATATGTGCTTAAGTTATTGATCTCACCCGGAAAATAAATCATAATTTGTTTACTCTACTTTTCTTGTCCGTACCAAATCGTAGTGGCTAGTTGAAAGCAAACATTGGTTGCGAAGTAGCTTTGTCCGGTTTGCACCTTCAGATCCGCCATGGCACGGGCACTATACTCGTAAAGCTTATGGTTTCCCCCTTTATATTCACTACCATCATCGTAGGTGCTTCTTGTCGTGCTAGCACTGCTCCTCAAGACCTCAACCCAAAGCTTACGTGTTGAAATACGAATCTGATATGATGCTCATATCACTAAAACAGAGAACGCTTAATTGGTCACCTAATGTTCCTATATTCGTTTCGAAAAGCATGTGCTCCACCCACTGGTCCAGCTAGTTCCACTTTCCTGATTTTTCTCTTGATGCTTAGGGTTTTCCCCTTTTATCTACTCTACTATGATCTGCGTAGGTGCTTTCTGTCGTACTAGCATTACTCCACCCTTCAAGCTAAACAACACAACACTCAGAATTCGAAAGCTTAGTTGTTCAAATATGATTGTGATATGATACTGATATTAGTTAACCGACACATTTAATTGGTTAGCTAAAGGTCCCACTTGAGTTTCCAAATGCATGTCGCGACATATAGAGAGACAGCATAATTGCATTTCTTTGTCACTTGTTGACCGTACTTTCTTGTCCATACCAAATCTTAGTTGTTATTTCAAAGCAAACATCGGTTGCTAACTACCCTTTGCGCGGTTTGCAGCTTCAGATCTGCCATCCCACTGCCACGGTCAACACTGTACTCATCATGCTTATGTTTTCCCCATTTTATGATGACCACAATCAGCCTACGTGGTTCGTGTCGTAATAGCACTGCTCCACCCATCGAGCTAAACAAGCTTAGTTGTACAAATTCATATCTGATATTATTGCTGATATTAGTAAAACTGAGAGATGTTTAATTGGTTAGCTAAATGTTCCTACTTTAGTTTCGAAATGCATGTGAGCCACATATGGAGAGACCGGAAAGAATAGTATTTCTCTGTGCGCTCTGGTTCATCATGGGTGGCCAACCGACATTGTATTGAAAGACTTGTAATATCTTCAATCTGCTTGCTCTTCTGCTCTTCTTTAAGATGATACTCTTCTCTTGCGGTCGACTGGTCAGGTCGAGTTGTTCTCCCTTAGTATATTTTGAATCTGTCAGGTCAGGTCGACTTGTTCTTCTTTACTATATGTTGAAGCTATCATCTGCGAAGTGTCATCACTTCTGGAGCTCTCATATTTTGAGTAGTAGGCCACATTATATTAATGCACACAACAAATTACAGCATGCATGGCATCTTTTAAAAGAATTGCAGAGATAGCACAAAGGGGTTTACAGGGAGGCAGTATTGGATTAGAATCACTTCTGCATTACAAAGAAAATCTCACTTGTTTTTATGTTTTCATGCATGTCAGATATTGAACATTATCAAAATGAATATGAGAATGGGCGCACGAGAGGAATATTGCGGAACGATCCACTGGCTAACAAACTTGGCATGGTGGAGGATGGCCTATCTTATTCACCCATCAAGGTGCTTGCTCTAACTTTGCAAAGTTGTATTGGTCGCACATATTTTGCATCTGACCTCTTGCATTACTTCTACTTTGTTACACCATCTGCTTAGTTTAAGCATCATATATGAGTATATGCCATACCTATCCATTTTCTGTACCTATTCCATGTGTCGTCACACTATGTTTTTCCAGTCAAATGTTGTTCTTTCGTAATAGATGTCCAAAAGGAAGAGGGTGAGTGCAGATCCTCAAGGAGTACAAACTAGGTATTTGGAAAAGGTAGTGATACCTGTTAAATCAGATAGATCAGCAGCCACAGAAAACACAGGCCCAACTGTACCACACTTTACCCCTACTCCAGTGGCCAAACCCCTATTAGAACTGCTGGGAGCCCAGCGTCAGGTACTGTCTATGATATCAATTCAAAATTTGAACTCCTAAATTTCTGCTTGTGCCTTACCTTCTCTCTTGTATGAAAACTAATTTCAGATGAATCTCCTTGCTCAAAGGATCATACGATCTCAAAACAATAATGGGCTCTGCATTGCTCTTGTCAGTACCTCTCTCCCTTTTGCCTTGTAACGCTGTACTTAATTAATTGCTATTTGATTATGTATCATCAGTCTGCACCTGAGCTTCATTATCCTCTGTTTCTTCCAATATTATTTGATCTATATTTACTCTTTGCAAAATGTAGAATAATGGCAACGCTTATAAAGAATTTTCTTTGGGGAATTTATTGAATTATCCTTCCATCAACATGGAGAAGGGCTTTGTCCAGCCCGTGTTAACATGTAATGTAAGTTCATCCTTCTCAAGCCTTCAAACTTTGTTCTAGTATAGATTTGGATAGGCATCATTTCCTCCACTGCTGTTTGCTTTGCTGTTTACATCTGATTGGATGTTTGCAACAACTACCAGTTTCAAATTGTAGTTGTAAAAACATGTTCCTTATGCAGAACAGATCCATTATTTGCTTATATAATTGTGAAACCTGTTACGTGTCTCCTTGTTTCTCTTTCAGACTCGTATCTCTTACGCCAGGCAGAACTTTAGGGAAGATAGTGAGCCAAACCATCTTGAGGACAGCGAGATGACCCCAAGGTCCTGTCTTGATGAAGACAGTGAGTTGAAGCTACTCACCAGCAGGTGTGAGACAACCTCTGTGCAGTCGCTGCCTCAATCAGTTTGACTTCTTCAGTCTCAACTTAAAGCGGAAAGGCTTGCTTCAGCTCAGCTCCGACTTGAAGTCAAAGATGCAATGAAGATGTCAGAGGACTGTCGTGCGCACCATCATGCCTTAAATCTAGTGTTGATGCATCTATCGTTGACACAACTGTGGTTTACTCACCTTCTTCAGCTGTTTGGGGGGGCCGACCTGGCCAGGCCAAGTGCCTTCTGAAGTGCTCTCAGTTTTGTATATTCTTTTGTCGGCGCGTTTATTTGCACTGGTGGTGAACTTTGATGCCTAGTGGATGTAATATGTGTGATAGCCGTGATAGCCTAGCGTAAGTTGCTTGCTTATTTATTTCCTTGTTGTCTTGTTTATTTGTTTGCTTGTATTCATAGCAGTTCTTTTTTTGCGGTTTGCTAGTGGCTGCAATAACCTATTTTTTAAAACTAGGCCACAATAACCATGGGCTAATATTTACTGTAGTTGACACTGGGCCTCCTACGGGCCGTAGAAACAGTGGGCCTTCTATGGGCCATAGAAATAGTGGGCCTTCTACGGGCCATAAAAATAGTGGGCCTTCTACGGGCCGTAGAAACAATGGGCCTTCTAGGGGCCGTAGAAACAATGGCCCTTCTATGGGCCGTATCATCAATGGTCCTTATACGGGCAGTATGATCGATTGGCCAAACATGGGCCAATAACAGGCCACGATATGGTCGTAAACGGGCTAGAGTTGGAATCGTCCGTTCATCGGCCGACCATAATGGGCCATCGTTAATAGGCCATATTTGATGACGCTATGAAAATGGCCCAACGTATTAACGGACCACAAATAGGCCGACTGTAACCACATGCTGAATTTGGCCCACAAGCAAAAAATGACAGTAATGGGCCGTATGTAAAAGAATGCTGGAAATGAGCCCAACAATAAATGGGCTCTGAGAAGGCCGAAAGATAATATGGGCTGGAAACGGCCCAACGGAATAACGGGCCGTTAATGGGTATAAAGTGATACACTGCTCATTACGGGCCAGTTTCACCACGGGGCGTTAATGGGGGTAAAGTGATACACTGTTCATTATGGGCCAGTTTCACCACAGGCCGTTAATAGGCCAAGAGTTACATAGGGCCTCATATGGGCCGAAAGACGTCATGGGCCATACATGGGCCAGAAGTGAAAACGGGATGGAATCATATTGGATGGCCTAGATGACACTACTGGGCCTAATTCGGATAGGGCGTGACGGGCCTTGGGTTAGCGGGCTGTAAATGGGCTATATGCGAACAGGCCATTAACAGGCTTTACATGGGCCGGCCCGCCATCTTTTGACCAAGTCAAACGGGCCGGCCTTTTCACAGGTTTGGGCCTATGTTGGGCCGTGCCACGTGTCGACGTATCATAGGCGCCTTCTGTCCAATGAGTGGATGACATCTGCCCCAACGATGAGCCGACACGTGTTTCTTCTAGCCAATGATGATTTTACACGTGGAAAATCCCCATTGGTCGGGGCTATTAACGGGTTATCGGATCCAAAACCCGACCCGATAGCTTAACGGTGTTCCGTTACGGTGGATGCCACGTGTCGGTCACCCTTGACGAAAGTACTTCTGTGACGCGCGATTTATCGTCATGGAAGTGGACACTTCCGTGATGATAATTTTGGTAATGTCATGGAACACTTCTACGACAGCACATGTATGACAATCTTGATTCTGTCATAAAATCTTCATGGACGTACATGCATGACAGAAAACGCGGCCTACTGTGACAAGCACGTATCATCACGGAAGTATTTTTTTTGTAGTGTATGAACATGTTATACTACATAAAATATTATATATATATATATATATATAACAAAGTTGGTGATGATGGTGTGCCTACCATCCTGCAATATAGGCCATCATATTTATATCTGACAGATAGGAAGAAAACTATGGCAATTCTGAAAAAAAGATACCCACACCCCTCTCCACATTTACAAATAAGGTCTTCCCTTGTTCATCCTTTTCTCCCACAACATAAACTACTTATACAAATGCATCTTGATGTTCCGTGCAACGCATGGGCATCTTGCTAGTACTACATATAATATATAGAACATTGATTGTAATTTGTGATAATGTGTGGCTTTTGCAGCTCAGGGCTAAATACATGTTATAATGTTGGGGGCGGGGCACTATACCTTGTGTGATAAACATGGTGTACGTATGGAACATGGTTTAGATTATGAAGATCTAGTTAGTACATCAAATGTACTATTATTTGGAATCAACATCAAGTGTATTCAAAAATTTGAATTCGATTTCATATAGTATTCATAGTTCATATCTATCTCTATAGTAATCATGTGGTGTGTTGCTAAGATAATACATGAATGATGGTTTAAGTTGGCAAAAATCATGATTGTAGATTCTTATTCAAATAGAGAAATGAATTCAAATTTAGTTCGAATTGCAGTGGTAGTATAGACATTTGGAATGCACTAAAATGTTGCTATGAGTAGGTTACATGCATTATACAGCCAGCGGAAAAATTTAATTGGACATAACATGGATTCATAGCTTTGAATAGCATTTGTACAGTATAAAGGGACAAGACTCTCTCTTTGTGTGGTGTGAGTAGCTTTATTTTTTTTTGTTTTTTCGTTAAGGGAAGAGTGAATTGATTTGGTATGTACAATATTACATGATAGGCTTGTTATTAAAATTCAACCCACGCCTTGTTATATCCCGAAAATTCAGATATCGTGCTCCCAAAACTCGCGCCTTCGGAACCCACGCCTTGCTATCCCAAAATTACAATGCGTGCGAAAACTCCCTCCAGCTACCAAATACCAACACATGAAATTCCCCTTCTATTCCTGAGCCAAAAGGGTCGCTAGTTCAAATCGGTGGGGGTACTTTTGTAACATACCCAAAATTTTGGAAAAGCGCGTCCCTAAGTCATGGTTCCCCCCTCCCATCACCTCCTTTTGGCCATTCGAAATCCTAGGCCGCCATAACCTCTCTGCTCCAGCCGCGAAACCCCAGCCTCCTCCGTCCGCCACCTCACCGCTACCCAGTCGAAGCCTCTTCCCCGATGACGTCGTCCACCACAACAGCTCGACGTCCCTCATCCACCTCCCCAGATGAGGATTCGTGGTCCCACCAGTTCAGCCGCCCCGTCGTCCACCTCCAAGGAGTTGCTCCGATGATCACCTCGTCTATCGCGACTACTCCATCCCCACAGCGCCGCCTTAACCTGGTATACCGGAATCGCAACATCCTCACCGACTCCTCGTACAATGCCGAGGCCTACTCGGCGCCACGAAAGAGGTTGTAGACTCATCAGATTGCACCATCTCCTTAACTTGACCTCCCGGCACCGACGGTGCTCCATCCCGCACCCCCATGGCACGACTACCTCGAAGTCGGAGCCGCGAGCGACATCTCCATGGTAGCTATCCCCCAGTGTGAGGACCCTTCGGCGGCGGCGTCCATACCAGCCGGATCTGTTGCTACTGTTCCGGCTCTCGCTCGCTCGCTCGGACTGATACTGTGGCTCTTGCTTGCTGTGCTGTTGCTGCTCCGGCTCTTGCTCGCTCGCTCTACTGCTGCTGATCCGGCCCTCGCTCCCTCACGCTCCTACTCTGCTCTCCCCCTCGTTCGTGCTACTGCTTTGGTCTTGCTCTCGCTCGTGCTACTAATGCTGGTACACGGGCTGCTGCATCTACACGAGTTGCTGCTCTAGCTCTAGTTCGCGCTGCTCCTCCAAGCGCTACTACTCCGGCTGGTATCTGCTACTATGTTCCTTGTCGATTGCCTGCTGATTTAGATCACTGTGTTCTCTACTACTAGTGCTCGAGCGGCCTAAACTACATGTGAAGTGCCTCTCTGCTACCAGTGCGTTCAGTTTCGACAGTAACATTCAAATTCCAAAGTAAATTGTAGTTTCGACAGTTAAGTCCAAAGTCAATAGTTTTTAGCTCATTTGTTGTAGTCAGCTGTTTTTTGGTGCTATAAATTTTACATCTATCACTTTTTGCTAATGTATTTTACATCATATTTTGGAGATGCTATTAGAATCCCACTTGAGATTAACGATGTCCGTCCTGTACTGCTTCAGCCTCGACGTCTTACGGCTCACTGCAGCTGCTCCAACAACGAAACCATCCATCACAACAAAGCGATGCCCTAGACGCCGTCTATATATTCCTCAGATCTTACTCCACACCTCCGACAGCCACCTCTACCTCAACTTCTTCAGCGATCAACCCAATGATGTCGAGGTCGACACGGCTACGGCAAAGAGGTTGTGCACTTGTCGCATCACTTATTACTCTACATTCATGTCGATCCATTAGGGCTATTTTGGTTTAAAGGAAAAACATAGCAATAGGAAATTTTCCTATGGCACTCTACTATTCAATTATTCATGCATTTTGTTGAAAGGAATGGAGCAACACATCCACCTGGACGTACTTTTCAAAATCCTATGCATGAAAACAAGACCAAGTGCATTACTGGCAGAATAACATTCTAAATGTACATGCTTTCATATGGTTTCACTTTAATTTGGCCATGTTTATTTGCATTCCTCTGCTCTTCCAATTCCTTTGAACCAAACAACCAAGTTGACAGAAATCCTATGTTTACAAATGCTCTATTTCCCATGTGCATTCCTATCCTATTCCGATGTGTTTCCTATCCCTATGTTTTTAGAATCCTGCAAGCCAAAGGAGCCCTTACAGAATTACTTCTGTTACAGGTAGGTGTCGAAGAAAACTTTGTGTGGTTTGACCTGGTCCTGCTGTGATGTCGTCCACCTCACCTGAGCTGCTCCATCGACAGAAGCATCCACCAAACCAGACATCACGACTCTTGACCGTCTTTGGCAGCCTCAAATCTCCTTCCCTGCCGCCGGTACCCACCACAACAGCATCATCATCATCGACTCAGCAGATGAACCTGAGGAGTACACAGGTCCACAAGAGAGGTCACACTCTCTTGTTTCTGCTATGTTATGCATTGCTTAATATTACCTGCTACTTTATTATCCTGTTCACCTCTTAGACTCCAAGTCAGGTCCAAATTAACGTTCAAACTTGAGTTTTAAAATTAGTTGTGGGGGACATATCGAGGCAACAATGAATAGTATCTCTGTCTATTATCTGGTTCACCTAGGGTATGCCTATGGTGTTCATCTTGGGTGGGAAACAAATAGTAAAGCAATCATCATCTGTATTTTTATTAAATTAAAGCTATCATCATCCTGCTATCATTATTTTTGGATCCATCCACTGGTTGTTACCATCACTCTAGATTTCTGCATGCTCTCCTTACATAATATCACTATATTTTTTGTATGCATGTCAGATATTGTACACAACCATGCTGAACATGTAGACAAAAGGAGAAGAGTTTTGCGCGGCAATACAATGTCATGCAGACATCGCTCTGTGGTGGGTTCAGTGGCAAATTAACCCTTCCCCCTTTTTAGATTGTAATCCAGAGGAAGATGTCTGTTCTGAGGTGGATTCAGATGCAGCTGACCACTCCTATTTACCCCCAAGGTGTTTGCTCTAACTTGGTATGATGATGTTAGTCATATCATGCATATGTTACCTTGTAGTGCCTACTTTTGATATCATATATGTCATCTGCTTAGTTTAGACATGTTCTGTAATTCCACCTGTTTAGTTTCTATATCGTATATCAGAATTATGCAGTCTCATCTCTTTTAGCCATCCATAATACATGTGAAAATATGCAACGCCATCCTGCATAACCAAGCATCATATATTTGAATGATATCTTGCCCATCCTTTTCTTCATTACATTTCCATTTGTCGATAATGTTTGTACATTAAACTACTCTTCCTGTGAATCAGCCATTTGAGTGGGTGATGGAAAAATCTGGAGTGAAAACAAGGTCTTTAGAGCAGACAGTGCTACCTGTCGAAGCAGATCTCTTGCTGGGTCCCGATAGCTCCTCAGAGATGGATTCAGAGACAGATGACCAGTCCTATTCCCCAACCGAGGTGTATGCTCTAACTTGGCGCGGTTATACTGCTCATATCATGCATATAGTGTCTTGCATTGCATAGTTTAGACATCATATACACAATATTCAACACCATGTTCTTAGTTCAGACATCATATATGTGAATGCCCTCTTCTTACATATAAATCACATATGTGAATTAAATCATGCGATCCTGATTACTTAGATAACATGTGTTTGAATTATGTCATGCGAACCTATTTACTAAAGACACCATATAATTATCTCATGCCATCCTATTTAGTTAGTCATCATATCTCTGAATTATGTCATGCTATGCTATCTAGTTCAGATAGACATCATATATGTGAAATTATGTCATGCTATCCTTTTTAGTTAAACAATATAAATGTCAACTATTGCATGCCCTCTTTTTTCCACACTATCTTTTGCATCTGTCTCTCATACAATGTCTATACACTCAACTATGTTTCCTGTTTACCGGCCATTTGAATTGGAGCGGGTGATGGCAGTATCTAGGGGAGTAAAAACATGGTCTTCCAATAAAATAGTGCTACCTCTTGGTGTAGCACCCCGGTTGTACATGCACGAGAACCAGCCCTGCCACACATAACCTAGACTCTCGCAGATTGTACCCCTACTACGATGGACAGAGAACCAGCTTCACCCAATCTAACCCAAACCCCAGCAGATAGTAACCTAGTTCCAGTTGACACAACATCATCTCCACCACAGAGCTCCCAAACAAGATCAGTTAGTAAGCCAGCTCCAGTGCCCAAAGCGCCAGTACTACCACGACGAACCCCAACTCCACCAGTTAGTACACCTATTCCCGTGGAGGAAGCACAACAAGCCATTCGTAGTTTAGCATCTATCACATTTGATGTTGTTAAATCTTGTGTGCGTATCCTCCCATCATGTCAATACTGAAGATGAAGGAAAATGCCAGTTGCAGGTGTTTTTCCGGGAGTTATGTGTAAGTAATGTTATTCATGGCATTTACTTTGCTTTGTCCAATACACTCTACCTCCATGATGGTTATAATAAAGCAAATTTTCCCATTTTTCTCAATAGAGAAGGACCGATTTGGAAACTCAGGACGAGGTAACCTGTGCTAATACCTCTGCTATCTTCAAGAATGCTTGGTGGCAGTATCGAATTACCTGAAGAAAACGTACTTCACTGGTAAATAAACTCATCAAATTCCCTTATGTTCTCCTGAGACACATTTACTGGACAATGACTGCGAACGCCTTGTTTTGTACTGGTCCCGAACCAAGAATGTGGTAAGGTCTATGAGCTCATTTTTTATTTTTAAGTACTATATATGTGCGTCTTACTGTACTCTGTTCATGTAGAACAAGTGGTTAAACATGAAGAACAATCGTTCTCATTTAAGATTCCATTGCTACCGTGCATGCTACTTTGCTCTTGTATCACTGTATTTACTCATACAAACTTATTTTTAAATTGAAGGATCCAATCAAAACTCCAATGGCACAACTGGTATGTTTACGCATGTTTCTTTAACATGTTTGCTCTTATAAATAGCTCTATTGATTTCAATTTCAATTGTGTATACAGTTGACTTCTCATATCATGGACATTACTAGCATCACAACAGAGCCAATAGCGTTGTTGTACATGTAGACCGTGGTACCCATCTGAAATCTTGTTGTGCCATTTAGTTTCCACGCTTTGTATTCTTTCAGTGCTGCTTTGTCTTGAACTAATATGATTTGAACCATGTCTCTATTTTGATTTGGCAAGACAATGTTGTGACCATAGGACATAGATATATGTTTGTTTAATGCTTTTATTATGTACTACTTGGCAATAGAAAACTTAGTAGTTTAATCCTGTCCACCTTACTAATGAACTGGTTCATCGAAATGAGTTTCATATAGTAGTACATGCTAAACCTATTACGTGTCTGCTTGTTTCTTCTATTAGAATGCTGACAGAATATTGGGGAAGAGTGCCTTATTAAGCAATGGTAAAGGAAGTAATGCAGATAAGGTTCATGATAGTGTGACATCCTTGTTGGTCTCCAACAAAGCTGATAAAACAACTAAGGAAAACTATCTTGAAGACAGTGAGACAAACCCAAAGTCCTGTCTTGGTTTAGTGTTCGAGTTACTAGCAACTACCGCTGGCACAAGCTATTCAAACTCACCGTCTGAATCAGTTCGATTTCTTGAGTCTCAACTACAAGCTGAAAGACATCGATCAGTTGTGCTGTGACAAGAAGTCAAAGGACTGCAGAAGTCCCTGGAGCATTCAGATGCATACTATCTGGTGCAACAGCAAGCGTTGGAGGATTTTAGCGCCAAACAGGACAAAGCTAATAAGCTTTCTAAGCTTATTGCCAACATGGTGGATACCCAGGATAACGTTTCTTGAGATCTTCTGAAGTTGTTTCAGTTATGGACTTATTTTGCTGCCGCGTTTATTTGCACTGGTGGCCAATTTAGACAGCAAGTGTATATAATATGCTGCTTTGTTCCCTATATTTTCACTGGTGGCGAACTTTGATGCCCAGTGGATGTAATATGTGCAATAGCCGTAATAGCCAAGCATTAGTTGCTTGCTTATTTATTTCCTTATTGTCTTGTTTAGTTATTTGCTTGTAGCCACTTCAGTTCTTTTTCTTTGTTTTTCTATAGGCCACAATAACCTATTTTTATAACTATGCCACAATAACCTTGGCAACACACGGACTATTGTAACCATGGTCCTGCAACCTGCTATAGTGACCATGGCCCTCCGCGGGTCGTATGATCCATGGGCCTTCTATGGGCCGTAGGATCCATGGGCCTTCTACGGGGCATAGGATCCATGAGCCTTCTATGGGTTGTCTAATCTATGGGCCTTCTACGGGCCGTATAATCGTTTCGTCAAACATGGGCTATACTATTCGTGGACCAATAACGGTCCGCAAAATGGGCCGTAAATGGGCTAGAGTGGAAATCTTCTATTTTATGGCCCGACCATAACGGGTCGTTAATAGGCCGTATTTGATGACGCTATGAAAATAGTCCAACGGGTTAACAGGCCACAAACAGGGCGACTGTAACCATAGGCTGAATTTGGCCCACAAGCAGAACAGGACAGTAACGGACCATAAGTAATCGAATTCTGGAAATGAGCCCAAGAATAAATGGGCCCCTAGAAGGCTGAAAGTAAACACGGGCTAGAAATGGCCAACAGAATAATGGGTCGTTAAAGGGTATAAAGTGATACATTATTCATTATGGGCCAGTTTCATCTCAGGCCTTTAATGGGCCCAAAGTTCCAAAGGGCCTCCTATGGGTCGAAAGATGTCATGGGACATACTGGGCCGGAAGTTACAACAGGCTGGAATCATAATGCACGGCCCAGATAACACTACTGGGCCGAATTCGGGTAGGCCGTAACGGGCCATGAGTTAGCGGGCTATAAATGCGCTATATGCGAACATGTCGTTAATAGGCTTTCCATGGGCCGCCTGCTACCTTTTGACCAAGTCAGACGGACTGACCTTTTCACTGGAATGGGCCTTTGTTGGGCCATGCCATGTGTTGGCGTATCATAGGCACCTTCGGTCCAATGAGTGGATGACATTTGTCCCAACAGTGAGCCGACATGTGGTTCCTCTGCCCATTGAGAATTTTACACATGGGAAATCCCCATTGGTTCGGACTGTTAACGGGTTATCGGATCCAAACTAGAACTCGATAGCTTAACGGTGACCCGTTATGGTGGAAGCCACGTGTCGGTTACCCTTGACGAAAGCAATTCTATGACACGTGATTTATCATCATGGAAGTGGACACTTCTATGATGATAATTTTGGTAATGTCATGGAACACTTCTACAACAGCACACGTATGACTATCTTGGTTCTGTCATAAAATCGTCATGGTTGTACATGCATGAAAGAAAATGTGACCTACTGTGACAAACAAGTATCATCACGGAAGTGTATTTTTTTGTTGTAGTGATTCCTTCGTAGGCTCGTTGGTCGGTGATGGGTTGGATGATATTTATCATGTAATCGAGTTAGTTTTGTTAGGGTTTGATCCCTAGTATCCACTATGTTCTGAGATTGATGTTGCTATGACTTTGCCATGCTTAATGCTTGTCACTAGGGCCCGAGTGCCATGAATTCTGATCTGAACCTATTATGTTTTCAAGAATATATGTGTGTTCTTGCTACGATCTTGCAAGTTGTAGACACCTATTACGAGTTATGATCCGCATACCCCAAGGTGACAATAATTGGGATTCTTTCTGCTGATCACCGTAGTTTGAGGAGTTCATGTATTCACTAAGTGTTAAAGCATTTTTTTCGTTTCTCTATTAAAACAAGGCCTTAATATCCTTAGTTTCCGTTAGGACCCCACTGCCATGGGAGGGTAGGACAAAAGATGACACGCAAGTTCTTTTCCATAAGCACATATGACTATATACAGAATACATGCCTACATTATATTGATGAATTGGAGCTAGTTCTGTGTCACCCTAGGTTATAACTGTTACAAGATGAATGCCATCTAAAATAATTATCCATCACTGATCCAATGCCTACGAGCTTTTCACATATTGATCTTTGCTAAGTTACTTTGTCGTTGCTACTGTTACAATCACTACCAAACTGCTACTGCTACTTTTGCCCCCGTTACCGTTACTTCCATGCTACTTTGCTACTAAATACTTTCCTATAGATATTAAGTCTTTCAGGTGTGGTTGAATTGACAACTCAGCTGCTAATACTTTGTGAATATTCTTTGGCTCCCCTTGTGTTAAATCAATAAATTTGGGTTGAATACTCTACCCTTGAAAACTGTTGCGATCCCCTATACTTGTGGGTTGTTAATTGGGGACCCACATGAACGTGGGTAGTGGGGAAAGTCCCCACAACCCTGGTCTAGGCGCACCAAGATCCTCCCTTAAAAGTAATAGTATCATATCCCAAAGGGATAAGATCAGGACCTCTAAAAGGGGGGATAGCGATCAGTGGGGAAGGAAAGGAGGGATTTCAATGACCCTACGGTATTGGAGGGCAAGCCACCAGCCCCCTCCACGCCTATATAAAGGTGGGAAGGCGTTGGGGGCACCAACCCTTCAACCCTTGCCCGTCTCCCTCCCATTACACCTGCTCCACCTCACGCAGATGCTTGCCGAAGCCTTGCTGAGATTGCTCCACCATCACCGCCACCACGTCGTCGTGCAGCTGGGAACTTGAGCTACTACTTCATTCTTGCTCGCTGGATCAATGAGGTGAAGGCGTCATCAAGCCGTACCTGTGTTGGACGTGGAGATGTCGCCCGTTCGGCACTTGATTGGGAGTTCGTGGGACGGATCGTGATTGGATCGCAAAGACGTTTGACTACATCAACCGCATTTCTTAACACTTTCGCTTTGCAATCTACAAGGGTATGTAGATCTAATCTCTCCTCTCATAGATGGTCATCTCTTAGATTGATCTTGGTGAGAGTAGGAATTTTTTTGTTTCCCATGCAACGTTCCCCAACATAACCACCTCCGCATTAGTGCCTTCGGCGTTGTTTATCTTGATAGCTCTGAAAGAATAAACTTCTTCAACGATATACGGTCCTTCCCATTTAGAGAGAAGCTTTCCTGCAAAGAATCTTAAACGAGTGTTGTATAATAAAACTTGATCTCCTTAAATAACTTAGCATTCGCATAAGCTTGTGTCCTCCATTCATCTTGTGAGCTCATATCAAATAACCTCTTTTCACCGGCAAGTTTGAAATCATAGTTAAGTTCTTTAATTGCCCGCTACGCTTTATGCTCTAACTCAAGAGTTAAATGACATGCTTTTCCATAGATCATTTTGTAAGGAGACATACCCATAGGATTTTTATAAGTGATTATGTATGCCCAAAATGCATCATCTAGTTTCCTAGGCCTGTTCTTTCTAGATCTATTAACGGTCTTTTGCAAAATTAGCTTTATTTCCCTGTTGCTCAATTCAACTTGACACTCAGGATGATAAGGTGATGCAATTCTATGGTTGACGTCAGATTTAGCAAGGAGTTTATGGAATGCACCATGAATAAAATGTGAACCACCATCAGTCATTAAATATCTAGGGACTCCAAACCTCAAGAAAATAACTTCTTTAAGTATTTTAATAGTTGTATTATGATCAACACTACTAGTTGGAATAGCTTCTACACACTTAGTAATGTAATCAACATCAACTAGAATATGAGTATACCCATTAGAGGAAGGAAAAGGTCCCATATAATGAAATCCCCAAACATCAAATTGTTCAATAACAAGTGAATAATTCATAGGCATTTCTAGACGTCTACTAATATTACCAATTCTTTGACATTCATCACATGATAATACAAACTTACATGCATCCTTGAAGAGAGTAGGCCAATAAAAACCAGATTGTAATACCTTATGTGTGGTTCTGTCTCCAGCATGGTGTCCTCCGTATGCCTCAGAATGACACATCTGTAGGATTTCTTTCTGTTCATGCTCAGGTATACAACTTCTAATAATACCCTCTACTCCTTATTTATAAACATATGGGTCATCCCAAAAGTAATGTCTCAAATCAAAGAAGAACTTTTTATTTTGTTGGTATGTAAAACTATGTGGTATATATTTAGCAACAATGTAATTAGCATACTCTGCATACCAAGGAGTATTACTTGTAGCATTTATAACAACTAGTTCTTCATCAAGAAAACTATCATCAACAGGCAGCGGGTCATCAACAACATTTTCTATCCTAAACAAGTTATCAGCTACGGGATTCTCAGCTCCCTTCCTATCAATAATATGCAAGTCAAGTTCTTGTAGCAAAAGAACCCACCTAATGAGCCTAGGTTTAGCATCTTCCTTTTCCATAAGATATTTAATAGCACCAAGATTGGTGTGGACGATTACTTTAGAACCAACAATGTAAGATCTGAATTTATCACATGCAAACACAACTGCTAAAAATCCTTTCTCGGTAGTAGCATAATTTATTTGAGCATTGTCTAGAGTTTTGCTAGCACAATGGATAACGTTTAATTTCCTATCAACTCTTTGTCCTAGAACAGCCCCAACAGCATAATCACTAGCATCACACATAATTTAAAAAGGCAAGTTCCAATCAGGTGGCAAAACAATAGGTGCAGAAGTTAAGGCTTTCTTGAGTGTTTCAAAGTCTTCTACACAATAATCATCAAAAACAAATGGAACACCTTTTTGCAGGAGATTAGTAAGAGGCCTAGAAATTTTAGAGAATTCTTTAATAAACCTCCCATAGAACCCAGCATGACTAAGGAAACTTCTTATACCTTTAATATCTTTAGGACATGGCATTTTTTCAATTGCATCAACTTTAGCTTTATCTACTTCAGTACCTCATTCAAAAAAATTATGCCCCAAGAAAATACCTTCATTCACCATAAAGTGGCACTTCTCCCAACTCAAGACAAGATTATTTTGTCCACATCTCTGCAAAACCTGATCAAGGTTGCTTAAGCAATCATCAAAAGAAGTTCCATAAACGGAAAAGTCATCCATGAAAACCTCAGCAATCTTTTCACAAAAGTTAGAGAATATAGCAGTCATACATATTTCAAAAGTAGCAGGAGCATTGCATAAAATAAATGGCATACGTCTATAAGCATAAGTTCCAAAAGGACAAGTAAAAGCAGTTTTCTCTTGATCTACTTGTGATAGAGGTATTTGAGAGAAACCAGAATATCTATCAAGAAAGCAAAATTGTGTATGCTTGGATAATGTTTCTAACATTTGATCAATAAAAGGCAAGGGTAATGATCTTTTCTAGTAGCTTCGTTTAGTTTTCTAAAATCAATTACCATCCTATAACCTGTTACAATTCTTTGTGGAATAAGCTCATTTTTATCATTAGGAACAACAGTTATGCCTCCTTTCTTAGGGACACAATGAACAGGACTTACCCATCTACTATCAGCTATGGGATAGATTATACATGGTTCCATAAGCTTTAATATTTTTCAATTCTTACCACCTCCTTTATCTTAGGATTTAATTGTCCTTGACGATTGACAACTTGTTTAGCATCAGGCTCCATATTAATCTTGTGTTGACATAGAGTCGGACTAATGCACTTAAGAGGACCAATAATATATCCAATAGCGGCACGTTGCTTCCTCGGAATTTGAAGTAATCTCTTTTCTTCATGCTCTTAAAGGTTGGCACTAATAATAATAGGATATATCTTCTTTTCATCAAGGTAGACATACTTTAATGTATCGGGCAATTGTTTCAATTCAAACACAGGATCACCTTTAGGTGGAGGAGGACCTCCAAGAGTTTCGGGATAGGTGGTTGATCAAAGAACATCTTATCTACTTTATCTCTTTCATTTATATGCATCTCGTTTTTTCGTGGTCTAGCAAATATAGTACTAACGGATCTGTAGGAGGTATGACGGTAGAAGCAAGACCAATAATTTCATCCTTACTAGGAAATTCTTTATCATGAGGTTGTCTGTGAAACTTAAAAAAATAAAACTCATGAGATATATCACCAAAGATAACACTAACAGTTTATTTAGCGCAATCAATGTTAGCCTTAACGGTGTTCAAGAAATGTCTACCAAATATAATGAGAGAAAAATCATCTTGTGGAGAACCAAGAACTAGGAAATCAGTAGGGTATTTTATTTTTTCATAAGACTTCAACATCTCTAACAAACCCAAGCGTTGGAATAATATCTCTATTCGCAAGCTTAATAGTAACATCAATATCTTCTATCTCAGAAGGTGCAATATCATTCATAATTTCTTGATATAAGGTAAACGAAATAGCACTCACACTAGCACCCAAATCACATAAGCCATGATAACAACGATCTCCTATTTTAAGTGAGAAAACAGGCATGGCAACAACATTCTTATTCTCATCTTTAGTATCAGGTTTAGCAATTCTAGTGGCTTCATCACAAAAGTAAATAACATGCCCATCAATATTTTTGACAAGGATATCCTTAACCATAGAAAAATTAGTTTCGACTTTAATTTTTTCAGAGGGTCTAGGTGCTCTAATATTACTTTTGGTAACCACGGTTGAAACTTGAGCATGTTCCTTTATCCTAACAGGAAAAGGTGGTTTCTCAATATAAGCAGTAGGCACAAGTGGATCAACATTGTAAATGATAGTTTCATCTTTAACTATAACAGGTTCCTCAATGTTTTCTTTAATAGGGGAATGATATTTAAACCACTTCTCATTAGGGATATCAACATGAGTAGCAAATGATTCGCAAAAGGAAGCTACTATCACAGAGTCAAGTCCATATTTAGTGTTAAACTTACAAAAAGCATTGGTATCTATAAGAGATTTAACACAATCAACCTTAAGCATTGTACCTGACTCTTTACCTTTGTTGAGTTCCCAATCTTCATAATTGCTTTTAATTATTTCCAGAAGATCCCATCTGAATTCCATACTTTTCTTCATAAAGGAACTAGTTGAAGAAGAATCGAGCATGGTTTGATCATCATGAGAAAGCCGAGCATAAAAATTATGTAAAATAATTTTCTTGAAAGCTCATTATGGGGGAATGTGTACATCATGTACTTAAGCGTCGCCCAAGCTTCAGCGATGCCTTCTCCTTCACGAGGCCAAAATTTATATTTATATATATATATATATATATATATATATATATATATATATAATTATGATCACGATGACCAGATGCATAAGATTAAACTTTTGATGAAATTTCGATCTCAATCGGTTCCAATCCCAAGCTCCAATATCATCACATAGCCTATACCATGTCAATGTCTTTCCCTTCAAAGATAAAGGGAAAACCTTCTTCTTAACTTCATTTCCAGGGAGACCTGTAAGCTTAAATAATCCACAAACTTCATCCACATAGATTAGGTGCATATCAGGATGTATTGTTCCATCTCGTGCATAAGGATTAGCTAGCAGTTTCTCTATCATGCCCGAAGGAATCTCATAATAAATATTTTCAGTAGGTGTAGTAGGTTGAGGAGCAACTCTTTATGCTTCCGGTCGAGGTGAAGATACCCCAAACAAAACCCTCAAAGGATTGTTTTCCATAGTAACAAGTGACAGTAAATTTTAGCACGTAATATAAATGTTTCCTTGCGAAATTCCACTCACCAAAAGGCGCTTCACTCCCAGGAAACAGTGCCAAAAAAGAGTCTTGATGACCCAAAAGTATAGGGGATCAATCATAGTACTTTCGATAAGTAAGTGTGTCAAACCCAACAGGAGCAGACGGAAATGACAAGCGGTATTCAACAAGGTATTATGTGCAGGCATTGAATTGTCGGTAGCAGATAGTTTGATAGCAAGGACATTTGTAATGAACAAATAGTTGTAACAGTAATAAAGGTGCAGCAATGTATCCCAATCCTTTTTGTAGCAAAGGACGGGCTGAAACATTCTCTTAAAATAAGCAAAGCATTCTCGAGGACACACGGGAATTTCATCTAGTCACTTTCATCATGCTTGTTTGATTCGCGTTCGTTACTTTGATAATTTGATATGAGGGTGGACCGGTGCTTGGGTGTGGTTCTTACTTGAACAAGCCTCCCACTTATGATTACCCCCTCTCACAAACATCTGCAACTATGAAAGAAGAATTAAGATAAATCTGAGCATAGCATGAAACATATGAATCCAAATCAGCGCCTCACGGAATAGCGGACAAACTATGGTTTAAGATTCTATCACTCTAGCAACCCATCATCTAATAACTACTCCATAATGCCTTCCCTTAGGCCCAAAGATGGTAAAGTGTCGTGTAGTCGACGTTCACACGACACCACTAAAGGAAGCATCAACATAAATTTTATCAAAATATCGAACAAATACCATAGTCACATGATTACTTATGATAAGACCTCCCCCATGTCCTCAAGAACAACTGTAAGTACTCACAAATCATATTCATGCTCAACATCATAGGGGTATTGAATAGCATCAATTATCTGAACATATGATCTTCCACCAAATAAACCAACAAGCATCAACTACAAGATCTAATCAACAGTACTAGCAACCCATAAGTACCAATCTATGGTTTTGGGACAAAGATTGAATACAAGAGATGAACTAGAGTTTGAGATGAGATGGTGCTGGTGAAGATGTTGATGAAGATTGGTCCTCCCACAATGAGAGGATTGTTGGTGATGAAGATGGCTTCGATTGCCCCCACCCCCCTGGGAGGGAAGTTTCCTCGGTGGAATCGCTCCAGCGGAGAGCAAAAGTGCTCCTCCCCAGGTTCCACCTCAAAATGATGGCACATCATCCCGAAACCTTCCTTCTGATTTTTTGTAGGGAAAATGGAATCATATAGGAGAAGATGGGCCCCGGAGGCCTGCCAGGGGCGCCACAAGCTCGGGGGCTCGCCCAGGGGGGTAGGGCGTTCCCCCCAGGCTTGTGGTTGGTCCCCCTCTAGTATTTCTTTTGCCAATAATTTTCATATATTCCAAAATAATTCTTCTTCAATTTTCGGCTCATTTGAAGTTGTTTAGAAAAAGTGCCTCCGATATAGCCCTTTCCGGTCCAGAATTCCAGCTGCCGGCAATCTTCCTCTTTATGTAAAACTTGCAAAATAAGAGAGAAAAGGCATAAGAATTGTATTATTAAGTGAAATAATAGTCCATAATACAATAAATATGAACATACAAAATGATGCAAAATGGACGTATCACACCACGGCCAAGAAAGCCTGCTACTCGGAGGTCCGTGGATCCTCGGGCAGCAGCGCCGGGGACAAAATGAGCACAGGATTGGATGCCCATTTCTAGAAGCAGGGAAGGGAGATTTAGAGAAATGCAAAATACAAAGCTAATGTTGAACATATAAAGTGGTATTCACCTCAGAGGAACCACACACAAAGTTGTAGCCACAGTCTAGCCCGTTGGTGGGGAATTCATTTTGGGACGGCATGATGATAGCCGTCCACATCCCATCAATGTTGGTGTAGAAGAAGTACAGAGCTGGAGTGAGAGGATGTACCGGTGCACCATCACATCCACCACATCCACCAGCTTGTGCTTCTTCTTAAGGGTGTGAATCCTCTCCTGGAGGGCTTCGACCTTGCTACCTCTTGAGCAGTGCGTTGGTTTTCCCTTGAAGAGGAAAGGGTGATGCAGCAAAGTAGTGTAAGTATTTCCCGCAGTTTTGAGAACCAAGGTATCAATCCAGTAGGAGGCTCCACACGAGTCCCTCGTACCTACACAAACAAACAAGAACCTCGCAACCAACGCGATAAAGGGGTTGTCAATCCCTTCACGGCCACTTGCGAAAGTGAGATCTGATAGAGATAATAAGATAAGATAAATATTTTTGGTATTTTTATGATATAGATTGGAAAGTAAAGATTGCAAAATAAAGTAGATCGGAAACTTATATGATGGAAAATAGACCCAGGGGCCATAGGTTTCAGTAGTAGCTTCTCTCAAGATAGCATAAGTATGACGGTGGGTGAACAAATTACTGTCGAGCAATTGATAGAAAAGTGCATAGTTATGAGAATATCTAGGCATGATCATGTATATAGGCATCACGTCCGCAATAAGTAGACCGAAACGATTCTGCATCTACTACTATTACTCCACACATCGACCGCTATCCAGCATCCATCTAGAGTATTAAGTTCATAAGAACATAGTAACGCATTAGGCAAGATGACATGACATAGAGGATAAACTCAAACAATATGATATAAACTCCATCTTTTTATCCTCGATGGCAACAATACAGTACGTGCCTTGTTGCCCCTATTGTCACTGGGAAAGGACACCGCAAGATTGAACCCAAAGCTAATAACTTCTCCCATTGCAAGAAAGATCAATCTAGTAGGCCAAACCAAACTGATAATTTGAAGAGACTTGCAAAGATAACCAATCATACATAAGAGAATTCAGAGGAGATTCAAATATTTCTCATAGATAAACTTGATCATAAACCCACAATTCATCGGATCTCGACAAACACACCGCAAAAAGAGTTACATCGAATAGGTATCCAAGAAGATCGAGGAGAACATTGTATTGAGATTCATAGAGAGAGAAGAAGCCATCTAGCTAATAACTATGGACCCGAAGGTCTATGTTAAACTACTCATAACTCATCAGAGAGGCCTTGGCGATGATGTAGAAGCCCTCCGTGATCGATTCCCCCTCCGGCGGAGCGCCGAAAAAGGCTCCAAGATGGGATCTCAAGGGTACGGAAGGTTGCGGCGATGGAAATAGGTTTTCATGGTGCCCCTCGGTGTTTTCAGGGTATGCAAGTATATATAGGCGAAAGAAGTCGGTCAGGGGTGCCACAAGGGGCACACGAGGATGGGGTGCGCGCCTGGCACCCTCGTGGCCGCCTCAGCTTCTTCTTGACGTCCACTCCAAGTCTCCTGGAGTGCGTTTGTTCCAAAAAGATCGCTCCAGAAAGTTTCATTCCATTTGGACTCCGTTTGATATTCCTTTTCTTAGAAACACTGAAATAGGCACAAAAAAACATCGATTTGGGTTGGGCCTCCGGTTAGTAGGTTAGTCCCAAAAATGATATAATAGTGTAAAGCAAAGCCCATAAACATCCAAAACGGGTACAATAATAGCATGGAACAATCAAAAATTATAGATACGTTGGAGGTGTATCAAGCATCCCCAAGCTTAGTTCATGCTCGTCCTCGAGTAGGTAAATGATAAAAACTGAATTTTTGATGTGGAGTGCTACCTAGCATATTTCTCAATGTAATTTTCTTTATTGTGGCATGAATGTTCAGATCCAAATGATTCAAGATAAAAGTTCATATTAACATAAAAATAGTAATACTTCAAGCATATAATCATGTCTTATCAAAATAGCATAGCCAAAGAAAGCTTATCCCTACAAAATCACATAGTTAGGCTATGCTTCATTTTCATCACACAAAATACTCCCATCATGCACAACCCTGGTTTCAACCAAGCAATTGGTTCATACCTTTTAACGCGCTTCAGCTTTTTCAACTCTCACGCAATACATGAGCGCAAGCCATGGATATATCACTATATGTGGAATAGGATGGTGGTTGTGAAGAAAACAAAAAGAGAGAAGATAGTCTCACATCAACTAGGCATATCAACGGGCTATGGATATGCCCATTGATAGATATCAATGTGAGTGAGTAGGGATTGCCATGCAACGGATGCACTAGAGCTATAAATGTATGAAAGCTAAACAAAAGAAACTAAGTGGGTGTGCATCCAACTTGCTTGCTCATGAAGACCTAGGGCATTTTGAGGAAGCCCGTCATTGGAATATACAAGCCAAGTTCTATAATGAAAAGTTCCCACTAGTATATGAAAGTGACAACATAGGAGACTCTCTATCATGAAGATCATGGTGCTACTTTGAAGCACAAGTGTGGAAAAAGGATAGTAACATTGTCCCTTCTCTCTTTTTCTCTCTTTTTTTTGGTGGGATTCTTTGGCCTCTTTTTTTATTTGGGATTATTTGGCCTCTTTTATTTTTGTAAAGTCCGGAGTCTCATCCCGACTTGAGGGGGAATCATAGTCTCCATCATCCTTTCCTCACTTGGGACAATGCACTAATAATGAAGATCATCACACTTTTATTGATTTACAACTCAAGAATTAGAACTCAATACTTAGAAAAAAATATGACTCTATGTGAATGCCTCCGGTGGTGTGCCGGGATATGCAATGAATCAAGAGTGACATGTATGAAAGAATTATGAAGGTGGCCATGCCACAAATACGATGTCAACTACATGATCATGCAAAAGCAATATGACAATGATGGAGCGTGTCATAATAAACGGAACGGTGGAAAGTTGCAGGCAATATATCTCGGAATGGCTATGGAAATGCCATAATAGGTAGGTATGGTGGCTGTTTTGAGGAAGGTAAATGGTGGGTGTATATACCGGCGAAAGTTGCGTGACATAAGAGAGGCTAGCAATGGTGGAAGGGTGAGAGTGTGTATAATCCTTGCACTCACATTAGTCATAAAGAACTCATATACTTATTGCAAAAGTTTATTAGCCCTCGAAGCAAAGTACTACTACGCATGCTCCTAGGGGAAGGGTTGGTAGGAGTTAACCATCGCGCGATACCGACCTCCACACATAAGGCAATCAAAAGAGCACCCCATGCAATAAATTTGTTACACAGCTTTTACCATACGTGCGTGCTACGGGACTTGCCAACTTTAACACAAGTATTTATCAATTTCATAATTACCCAACTAGCATAACTCTAACATTACCACCTTTATATCTCGAAACAATTATCAAGTATCAAATTGATCATAGTGTTTAATGCACTCTCTATGATAGTTTTTATTATACCCAACTTGGATGCCCATTCTAGGACCAATTTTATAACCATAGAAAATACCACGCTGTTCCAAAATACTCTCAAAATAATATAAGTGAAGCATGAGAGATAAATAATTTCTACAAAATTAAGCCACCGCCGTGCTCTAAAAAGATATAAGTGAAGCACTAGAGCAAAACTGTCTAGCTCAAAAGATATAAGTGAAGCACATAGAGTATTCTAACAAATTCCGAATCATGTGTGTCTCTCCCAGAAGATTTGTACGGCAAGGATCATTGTGGTAAACTAAAAGGCAAAGACTCATATCATACAAGACGCTCCAAGCAAAACACATATCATGTGGCGAATAAAAATATAGCTCCAAGTAAAGTTACCGATAGACAAAGACGAAAGAGGGGATGCCTTCCAGGGCATCCCCAACTTAGGATTTTGGTTGTCCTTGAATTATCTTGGGGTGCCATGGGCATACCCAAGCTTAGGCTCTTGCCACTCCTTATTCCATAGTCCATCAAATCTTTACCCAAAACTTGAAAGCTTCACAACACAAAACTCAACAGGAAATCTCATGAGC
This sequence comes from Triticum aestivum, assembly GCF_018294505.1. Lineage (NCBI taxonomy): Eukaryota > Viridiplantae > Streptophyta > Magnoliopsida > Poales > Poaceae > Triticum > Triticum aestivum. The sequence continues at coordinate 428,544,888 of NC_057795.1, read as the reverse complement.
TCCATTAGTGCAAGAAAGAAAAACCACCACTTAAGGTAATGTAATTAACTCATTATTTATTTATATTGGTGTTAAACCTACTGTATTCCAACTTGTCTATGGTTCATACCCCCCGATACTAGCCATAGATTCATCAAAATAAGCAATCAACACACGAAAAACAGAATCTGTCAAAAACAGAACAGTCTCTAGAAATATGTAACTTTCGAATACTTATGGAACACTAAAAATCCTACCAAAGTAGGACGTCCTGGTAAATTTATCTATTGATCTACTGGAAAAAGAATCACCTAAAAATCACGTTTCTGTGATTTATTAAAATTATTCTCGTGTGTGCAAAAGTTTCTGTTTTTCAGCAAGATCAAATTAACTTTCACCGTAGGTTATCCTATAGGTTCTACTTGGCACAAACACTAATTAAAACATAAAACCACATCTAAACAGAACCTAGATGAATTATTTATCACTAATCAGAAGAAAAAATCAAGGAACAAAAATAAAATTGGGTTGCCTCCCAACAAGCGCTATCGTTTAACGCCCCTAGCTAGGCATAAAAGCGAGAATAGATCTACGTATTGCCATCTTTGGTATTCAACTCATAAGTGGCTCGCAGAATAGATTCGTAAGATAATCTGATTTTATTTCTAGGAAAGTGTTCCATGCCTTTCCTTAATGGAAATTGTAATCTAATATTTCATTCCTGCGTATCAATAATTGCACCAATCATTCTAAGGAAAGGTCTACAAAGAATAATAGGACATGAAAGATTGCAATCTATATCAAGAACGATGAAATCTACGGGCACATAATTCCTACTTGCAACAATAAGAATATCATTAATCCTTCACATAGGTTTCTTAATAGTGGAATCTGCAAGGTGCAAGTTTAAAGAGCAATCATCAAATTCACGGAAACCTAACATATCACATAAATGTTTTGGAATCGTGGAAACACTAGCACCCAAATAGCACAAAGAATAGCATTCATGATCTTTAATTTTAATTTTAATAGTAGGTTCCCACTCATCATAAAGTTTTCTAGGGATAGAAACTTCCAACTCAAGTTTTTCTTCATAAGATTGCATCAGAGCATCAACAATATGTTTGGTAAAAGCTTTATTTTGACTACAAGCATGAGGAGAATTCAACACGGATTGCAACAAGGGAATACAATCTACTAAAGAACAATTATCATAATTAAATTCCTTGAAATCCAAAATAGTGGGTTCATTGGTATGTAAAGTTCTGACCTCTCCAATCCCACTTTTACCAAATTTAGCATCAAGATCTAGAAACTCTGAATCATTGGGACGCCTTCTAACTAAAGTTGACTCATCTCCAGTCCCATCATTATCAAGATTCATATTGCAAAACAAAGATTTAATATGAGACACATCAATCACTTTTAGATCTTCATCATTATTATCATGAAAACAAGAAGAACACGCTCTTACAAAGCAATCTTTCTTAGCATGCATCCTAGCGGTTCTTTCCTTGCACTCATCAATGGAAATTCTCATGGCTTTGAGAGAATCATTGATATCATGCTTAGGTGTAATAGATCTATGTTTTAAAGAATCAACATCAAGAGAAATTCTATCCACGTTCCTAGCCAATTCATCAACCTTAAGCAATTTTTCTTCAAGCAAAGCATTGAAATTCTTTTGAGAGATCATAAATTCTTTAACACTATTCTAAATATCAGAGGGCATCTTGTTAAAATTTCCATAAGAGTTGTTGTAGGAATTACCATAATTATTAGAGGAGTAGGGAACGTCCTAGGATTTAAGTTTCCTCTATATGCGTTGTTACCAAAATTATTCCTCCCAACAAAATTCACATCCATAGATTCATTATTATTCTCAATCAAAGTAGACAAAGGCATATCATTGGGATCAATAGGAGCACTCTTATTAGCAAACAATTTCATAAGTTCATCCATCTTTCCACTCAAAACATTAATTTCTTCTATCGCATGAACCTTTTTACTAGTAAATCTTTCGGTGTGCCATTGAGAACAATTAACCATAATATTATCTACAAGTTTAGTAGCTTCTCCTAAAGTGATTTCCATAAAAGTGCCTCCCGCGGCCGAATCGAAAAGATTTCTAGAAGCAAAATTCAATCCGGCATAAATTTTTTGTATGATCATCCATAAATTAAATCCATGTGTAGGGCAATTGCGAATCATTAATTTCATCCTCTCCCAAGATTGTGCAACATGCTCATGATCTAGTTGTTTAAAATTCATAATATCGTTCCTAAGGGAGATGATCTTGGCGGGAGGAAAATACTTAGAGATAAAAGCATCTTTGCACTTATTCCATGAATCAATACTATTTTTAGGCAAAGATGAAAACCAAGTTTTAGCACGGTCTCTAAGTGAAAACGGAAATAACTTCAATTTAACAATATAATTATCCATATATTTCTTCTTTGGCATATCACACAAATCAACAAAGTTGTTTAGATGAGCAGAGGCATCTTTGCTAGGAAGGCCGGAGAATTGATCTTTCATAACAAGATTCAACAAATCAGCATTGATTTCACAAGATTCAGCATCATTAAGAGGAGCAATCGGAGTGCTAAGGAAATCATTATTGTTGGTATTGGAAAAGTCACACATTTTAGTATTATCTTGCGCCATCGTGACAAACAATCCAACACACAAGCACACAAGAGGCAAGCGCAAGAGAGAGGCTAACAGGAAAGAGAGGGCGAATAAAACGGCAAGGGTGAAGTGGGGGAGAGGAAAATGAGAGGCAAATGGCAAATAATGTAATGCAAGGGACATGAGTTTGTGATGGGTACTTGGTATGTCTTGACTTGAGCGAAGACCTCCCCGGCAACGGTGGAAAAAATCCTTCTTGCTATGGTTTTCCCTTGAAGAGGAAAGGGTGATGCAGCAAAGTAGCGTAAGTATTTCCCTCAGTTTTGAGAACCAAGGTATCAATCCAGTAGGAGGCTCCACACGAGTCCCTCGTACCTACACAAACAAACAAGAACCTCGCAACCAACATGATAAAGGGGTTGTCAATCCCTTCACAGCCACTTGCGAAAGTGAGATCCGATAGAGATAATAAGATAAGATAAATATTTTTGGTATTTTTATGAGATAGATTGGAAAGTAAAGATTGCAAAATAAAGTAGATCGGAAACATATATGATGGAAAATAGACACGGGGGCATAGGTTTCACTAGTGGCTTCTCTCAAGACAGCATAAGTATTACAGTGGGTGAACAAATTATTGTCGACCAATTGATAGAAAAGTGCATAGTTATGAGAATATCTAGGCATGATCATGTATATAGGCATCACGTCCGCAATAAGTAGACCGAACTGATTCTGCATCTACTACTATTACTCACACATCGGCCGCTATCCAGCATGCATCTAGATTATTAAGTTCATAAGAACAGAGTAACACATTAGGCAAGATGACATGATGTAGAGGGATAAACTCAAGCAATATGATATAAACCCCATCTTTTTATCCTCGATGGCAACAATACAATACGTGCCTTGCTGCCTCTGCTGTCACCGGGAAAGGACACCGCAAGATTGAACCCAAATCTAAGAACTTCTCCCATTGCAAGAAAGATCAATCTAGTAGGCCAAACCAAACTGATAATTCGAAGAGACTTGCAAAGATAACCAATCATACATAAAAGAATTCAGAGGAGATTCAAATATTTCTCATAGATAAACTTGATCATAAACCCACAATTCATCGAATCTTGACAAACACACCGCAAAAATATTTACATCAAATAGACCTCCAAGAAGATCGAGGAGAACATTGTATTGAGATTCAAAGAGAGAGAAGACGCCATCTAGCTAATAACTATGGAGCCGTAGGTCTGTGGTAAACTACTCACAACTCATCAGAGAGGCCTTCGCGATGATGTAGAAGCCCTCCATGATTGATTCCCCCTCCAGTGGAGCGCCGGAAAAGGCTCCAAGGATCTCACAGGTACAGAAGGTTGCGGCGGTGGAAATAGGTTTTCGTGGTGCCCCTCGGTGTTTTCAGGGTATGCAAGTATATATAGTCAAAAGAACTCAGTCAAGGGAGCCACGAGGGGCCCACGAGGGTGGGGGCGCGCCCACCCCCCTAGGGCACGCCTGGCACCCTCGTGTCCGCCTCAGTTGCTTCTTGACTTCCACTCCAATTCTCATGGATTGCGTTTGTTCCAAAAAGATCGCCCCCGAAGGTTTCATTCCGTTTGGACTCCGTTTGATATTCCTTTTCTTTGAAACACTAAAATAGGCAAAAAAAATAGCAATTCGGGCTGGGCCTCCGGTTAGTAGGTTAGTCCCAAAAATGATATAAAAGTGTAAAGTGAAGCCCATAAACATCCAAAACGGGTAATATAATAGCATGGAACAATCAAAAATTATAGATACGTTGGGGACATATCAGACCTCATCTAGATTACCCCACTATAGGCCCTCCTTCTGCCAAGACACCAACTTCCTTGGGGGGACCCCTGTTAAGGAGGGGGCCATGACCTGGTGTCAAAACTGGTAGACCTCAGGGTAGGGGGTCCTGAGTTGTGGATCTAGGATCGATGGCGAACAAGGGACGACGGACACAGTGTTAACCCAGGTTCGGGCCCTCTTGAAGAGGTAATACCCTATGTCCTGATTGATTATATTGGATGTATAGTATGGTTTATAGAGTAGGTCTACCTCAAGATCAACATGAGCTAAACCCTAAGGCGATGAGGTGATGAATATGTCTGCCGCCCTAAAGACTACAACCCTCGGTTTATATACACATCGATGGGGTTAGGGTTACCGAAGATAGATTACAATAAGGGAGAAAGAGATCCTGCCTATCCTTGACTTGGAGGGCACACCATAGCTTCATAAATCTCCCGTCGCTATACGGCTTCACCAGTCCGGCCCATATTGATGGGCCGGCGCCTTGAGGACCCCTTAGTCCGTAACTCCCTCAGTAGCCCCGAACTTGCCTCCAACATCAGGGATTGTCCTCTAGAATCTTCAGATTGTCGGCTTGGGAGACGAGTTCTTCTGTTCCTCTATTCAGTTTGGAGCTTTGTCAATCTCACTGAACCCTATTTGGAACCAGGAATAATGCACTCAGGCCCAGACAGGTTCAAAACTCTGGGCTCCAAAGATATCGTGAGATCGAGGTGGGACCATCAGAATTTAATGCCATTTCTTGGGGCAAGAGCATAGAGCATCTTTTCAGAGGGTGTGCGGCCCAATGCTGACTTTCCATGAACCGTCCTTCTAGCTTCAAGGTAAGATGCCCATTTATAGATCCAAAGCTGCGGGGGACAATTGACTTCCCCCCTCTCACAAGGAACATCACCGAAGAAATTCCCCGGCGCCATGGCTGACCTCCCAGGTTCATCCTCGCGCCCGCATGGCCCACTCTTAGTCGATTAGTTGAGCTATTCAATTTCACACCTACATCTGAGGCGCTTGCAAATGTAGTGTTTCCTCCCTCCAGCAGATTTTGTTCTCGTCCATGCCGGTCTCATCTCCATCGATGGTTGCGCCCTTGCCAAGAACTCCTCCGCTCCGAGTAGGGAGGAGAGGGTATGCCTCGTGCCCTTCCTTCTAAGAGGTTTGGGATTTCCTATCAATCCATTTTTATGGGGTTTGTTAGAGGTCTACGGGATCCAGCTCCACAACCTCACCCCGGGGTCCATATTGCACACCTCTGGCTTTGGGCCCTGCGCGAGATATTTCTGAGTTGCGAGGCCCACTTTGAATTGTGGAAGAAGTTTTTCTGTCTTGTCCCCCGCCTCCGAGACGGATCCATATTCGAGGTGGGTGGCGCCGAAGTATGGCGAATAGCTCGGACAGGATACCCTATCAGGACCCCATAGAAAGATCCAGAAGGATGGACCTCAGAGTGGTTTTATATTGAAGATGTTCCCCTCACCGATCCAATTCGGCAACGGTTACCCGAGTACTCAAATGACCCTCCTATAAAGCGGTTCAACTGGCTGCCCAGAGGCCCTTCCTAACCGGACAGTTAAGAGGTGTGTGCGCTATCAGCCAAGATTAGGCTGCTGACTAGTAGTAAGCTGACCATGATCGAAGTGATAGCCATTGCTACTACCCGATGTGTGCAACCCCTGCAGCAAAGGGGTCATCCTCTATGGTGCTACAACAGGACCCAAGACATAACCAGCTACTTGCGACAAGGGCTAGACAATAAGGTGGCTCTGGCCAAAATATTGGCAGAGCTCTTCAAGGGAGAGGAGGTAGATTTTGCTCGAATGTGTATTTGGGAAGGTTGCGCTGGCTAAAATCTGGCAGACTGGGTAAGCTACAATCCACTGTCTTGAGCTCATGGGCTACACCCAAACTCTGACTGGTTGTATTTGAACATGGGTGGAGGCATCAGGTTGCGTCCATGAATTGCCCTCCTCCTCAGTCGAAGGATCATTCCTGTGACGACGATCCGGGGTACCATGACGACCCAGAGATGTCAAATGATTTTGAGGACGGGGTGTATTATTAGGAGAGCCTTGATAGCATCAAGGTTGTTGTGATAGCCGATCACCCTAGTTCTCTTACCTCTTCCATAGTAAGTGAAAAGAAGACCCACTCCCAAACAAGGCGCTCATCTGGCGCTATTCCCCAAGAGCTGACTTCTGCTCGCAAGGGTCGCCGCACTACGTGTAAGACCGTCTTAGAGAAGCGCAGACCACGCCAGCTTCGCCCCCTAATGGGACATCAAAGTGGAAAGCCTCCGTCGAAGCGGAGGCACCTGCCTCCTTGGCCCAGAGGTAACGTATTTTGGAATTACAGCAAGGGTTACTTTTAGAACCCTTTTATTAAAGCTCCCTCCATTTTTGCAGAAGGTGTATGCCTCTACACCAGTCCGAAGATTCCCCGGGTGCGCCGATTCGCAGCTCTGGCCCTAAGTCCTTGGCACAAGCTAGAGCTTCCACCGAACACGCGGCGGACAGCACGCCTCTGGCGGACTTCGATGATGTTTCAGTCACCAACTCCGAAGTCGAGAGCGTAACGAATCATCGCCTCTCGAGGAAGACTTCACGTCATACTGCCTTTGCCGAACAGGAATTTAGTTCCTTTAATTCGGTGGATGCGTACCTTGGAGCAGCCCGGACAGGTCTTGAAGGGGTCGTTGGTCTTTTTGCCGCCAAGGTGCAGGTATATAACAAAAATAGCAAGCAGATGATGTTCCCTAACCAACCAGCCCCCAAGCCTTAATTTGGGTGGGACGGCTGAGTTAAGGGTGTCTAATGATATTATTTTTGTAGGCTGCAAGATATTAGAGCAAAAAGTTGTTCAAGGACCTTGAGGTGAGCCGGACACAGTTGGTCGAAACCAAGGTTGAACTGGATGCGGCTCAAAAAGCCAGCAGGGGGTTGTTCGATAAGTAGAAAAAACTGTCTCACATGTATACAGTGTATTCCATGCATTAACACCATTTTCTCCGCATAGCCGCAAAACCCGTAAGCGAGATGTGGAGGGAGTTGGACGCTGGAAAACAAGTGCTGACGCGAAGTCAGGAGGAGAAAAATGAGCTCAAGGCGAAGAATCAGCAGAAGGCCGAGGAAATTAAGAGTTTAAAAACTCAGCTGGCACAAGCTTTGGAGGAAAACCAGAAGCTGAAAGGTGGCATATTTGGTAAGCGCTGATCTTACCAATCCATTGACAAGTATCATTGAGGTGTTAATGATGATGTGCAATACCTGCTTGTTAGGTCTCCTGACTGGGCGGCCCGAGGAAGAAGCAAGCACTTACGACGGGATCCTTTTAAAGGAGTTGTCAAAGACTTAAGAGAAGGCCCGAAAAACCATGAAGAGCATGGCGAAGGTGTTATGGCTGTTAGATGTGCCTCCTGAAGGTATGGCCGAACTAGCCAGTCGCTTGAAGGGAGCTTGGCGAAGGATTGAATTATGGAAGATTTCGTCCTGCCGAGAAGGGGCGCATGAAGCGTGGGCTATGGTAAAGACCCGCTTCACCAAGCTAGACCCGGTGCATATGGCCCGGGTTGGTCCCGTGGGCTCTGACGGTCAAAATATACCTCTAAGCTTGGTGTATGATGATGTGTTGCCAGCTGCTCACTATTCTCAGAAGGATTGTGCTTTAGAGCAATTGATAAATAATGTCGGTCTAGAGTAGTTTTGTCAATTCTACGTATCTATATACTTTACGTTGACCAAGCTCGATCCGCGTTCTTATTGTTAGTTTAAATAAGGTTGTCTTAACCGACCATCGGCTTCTACCTCCCCGATCAGTGGTCGAGAAGTGTTCTGTACTATGTGCCTTGGGAAACAAGGCCATACTTCAGGAACCAGGCAATCCGGCCATCTGGCTCGAATCGTGCGAAACATGTGCAGAAAGTTATGTTATATTACTGTTTGATGTAAGAAACATCTTCTAATGAAAATAGTTCCTCCAAGGGTTCCTTTCTTTGGGTAAAACTATAATCCGGGTACGTAGGATCAATGGAAACCAATGGCTGCAAAAAAACCTGGTGATAAGCGCGAAGCCATATTCACTTCCCTTAATCCGACTTATTGTATTCTATAAGAATGCTAGCTTTCGGCTTCACCTGTCTGAGGTACGTTCCCGGATGACCCGATCATAACAATCGCAGAGGTGCTCCCTTTAGTCCCTAGCCGAACAATCGGGAAACGTAGGGGCAAACACAGGAGCCAGGCAACCCATCTTGGCAAAGATCAGAAGTCAAATAAGTGCATGTGTTGGCTTAACATGCTTGAGAAGGATGCAATCGGTACGAATGCAGTTAATACATTATTCGGATCTTCTGAGGGAGTCCCCAGACAAGTCTAGGTGTTACATTCAATGATGTATATATACGAGCTTGGTATGGTTCGGTTTAACCGGACTCTCACCATGTCAAAAAGAAAGAAAGGAAAATGAAAAGAAGGAAAAGGTAGGGATGTATGTCAAACTCAGGCGTAAAAACGCCGCAGCCGTGATGTGTTCCACGGGTTCGTCTCGAGGCAGTCATCGGACGAGACGACAAAGGTTATATGCTCCTCCTATGAGTACTTCATCGATGATGTACGGTCCCTCCCATTTGGGTGATAGTTTATTCTTCTGTTTTTCGGGGAGTTGGAGGACCAGGTCTCCCATGTTGTATGCCTTCGCCATGACTTCACGGTTGTGGTAACGACGTGCTTGTTGTTGATAGAACACGGATTGAGCTCGAGCTATATCTCGTTCTTCTTCCAAAGCATTGAGATCATCCCACCGATCCAGCTCGGCCTCCTTTTCATCATACATGCGCACTCTAGGTGCGTCATGGATAAGGTCGCATGGGAGGATAGCTTCCGCACCATATACCATAAAAATGGTGTGTATCCGGTTGATCTGTTAGGAGTAGTGCGTAGCCCCTATAGTATGGAATTGAGTTCCTCGACCCAATGGCAGTCTAATTGTTTAAGGGATCAGACTAGGCAAGGCTTAATGCCGTTCTTAATGAGCCCATTGGCTCGCTCGACCTGTCCAATGGTCCGTGGGTGGTACACCAAGGTGTAATCGAGCTTAATGCCCATTTTGCCGCACCAGCTTTAACTTCTTGGGCGGTTGGTACCATTATCAGTAATTATGATGTGGGGGACACCATAATGGTGTATGACATCAGATAAGAAGTCGACAACCGGTCCAGATTCTGCTGAGGTGACGGGCCTTGCCTCGATCCACTTGGTGAGTTTGTCGATCATGACCAATAGGTACTTCTTTTTGTTTGTCCCCCCTTTGAGTGGCCTGACCATGTCGAGACCCCAGACCGTGAAAGGCCATGCTATCGGTATCGTACGAAGAGCTATGGGGGCATGTGGCTTTGATTTGCGAATAGCTCGCATCCAACGCAATGTTGGACTAATGTCCGGGCATCTTCACGGGCGGTAGACCAGAAGAAACCTGCAGAAAGCCTTGCTGACCAAAGCCCGAGTTGCCATGTGGTGTCCTCCCATGCCCGCTTGTATCTTTGCCAAGAGCTGCTTCCCCTCTTCTTCGTAGATGCACCTTTGTAAGACTCCTATGGTACTCTTCTTATAGAGTTCACCCTCATGGACCATGTATACTTTAGAGCGCCGAACTATACATCGTGCTTCAGTTTGATCCTCCGGAAGCCGATGTTGTGTGAGGTCGGCTAGCAGGGGTTCTATCCAGGGTGGAATTACGGCCATGACTTCCTGGGCGGAAGGCGTTTCCTCGAGTGCGGAGCCACCGATGACATGATCGTCCTGTTTATTTTCAGGCGAGACATTGTGAGCGGGCTCATTGGATGGTGAACCGGTGATGTCATCCTGCCATGCCATGGAGGGCTTAAAGATCCGCTCGAGGAAGGTGTCTTTCGGGACCGGATCGTGCTTGGCACCCATGCGGGAGAGGATGTCCACTGCTTGATTGTTGTCTCTAGCGACATGGTGAAATTCTAGGCCCTCGAATCGGGCCGATAGCCGGAGGACCGCATTTCTGTATGCCGCGATCTTGAGGTCCTTGGTGTCGAATTCGCCGTTGACTTGAGGGATTGCCAAGTTTGAATCTCCCCTTACCTCAATGCGCTGCACGCCCATTGATGTGGCCATACGAAGACCATGTAGTAGTGCTTCATATTCGGTTGCATTGTTGGAGTCCATGTACATCATTTGGAGGATATACCGAACATTGTCGCCTATAGGGGAGATTAGGATGACCCCAGTCCCCAATCCAGCTAACCTCTTTGAGCTGTCGAAATACATTGTCCAGTGTGAATATCCACTATACTCCCAGGGTAGTTCGGCCTTGGTCCATTCGGTTATGAAATCGGCCAGCACCTGAGATTTAATGGATCGGCATGGCTTTGTATGTTATCTCGAAGCGAAGGAGCTCGATGGCCCATTTGGCGATGCAGGCCGTGGCATCCGTGTTATTGATTATATCATTCAAGGGGACCTCTGATGCCACTATGACCGAACATTCTTGAAAGTAGTGTCATAGCTTTTTGGACGCCATAAAAACCGTGTAGGCTATCTTTTGATAGTGCGAGTATCGTGATTTGCATGCCATAAGTACCTCTGACGCATAATAGACCAGCTTATGGACTTGGAACTTGAGGACTCCCGCTCCAGAACGAGCATCGCGCTGACTGATACGTCTCCAACGTATCTATAAATTTTTTATTGTTCCATGCTATTATATTACCCCTTTTAGATGTTTATGGGCTTTATTTTACATATTTATATCATTTTTGGGACTAACCTACTAACCGGAGGCCCAGCCCATATTGTTGTTTTTTTGCCTATTTCAGTATTTCGAAGAAAAGGAATATCAAACGGAGTCCAAACGGAATGAAACCTTAGGGAGCGTGATTTTTGGAACAAATCTGATCCAGAGAGCTTGGAGTGCAAGTCAAGAAGCTCCTGAGGGCCCCACGAGATAGGCCCCCCCTGTAGGGTGTGCCCCTGTCTCGTGGGCCCCTCGGGCAGCCACCGACGTACTTCTTCTTCCTATATATACCTACGTACCCCGAAAACATCCAGGAGCACCACGAAACACAATTTCCACCGCCGTAACCTTCTGTATCCGCGAGATCTCATCTTGGAGCCTTCGTCGGCACTCTGCCGGAGGAGTAATCAACCATGGAGGGCTTCTACATCAACATCCTTGCCCCTCTGATGAGTTGTGAGTAGTTTACCACAGACCTATGGGTCCATAGTTATTAGCAAGATGGCTTCTTCTCTCTTTTTGGATCTCAATACAATGTTCTCCCCCTCTCTTGTGGAGATCTACTCGATGTAAACTCCTTTTGCGGTGTGTTTGTCGAGATCCGATGAATTGTGGGTTTATGATCAAGTTTATCTATGAATAATATTTGAATCTTCTCTGAATTCTTTTATGTATGATTGAGTTATCTTTGCAAGTCTCTTCGAATTATCAATTTGGTTTGGCCTACTAGATTGATCTTTCTTGCCATGGGAGAAGTGCTTAGCTTTGGGTTCAATCTTGCGGTGTTCTTACCCAGTGACAGAAAGGGTTGCAAGACACGTATTGTATTGTTGCCATCGAGGATAACAAGATGGGGTTTATATCATATTGCATGTGTTTATCCCTCTACATCATGTCATCTTGCTTAATGCGTTACTCTGTTCTTATGAACTTAATACTCTAGATGCAGGCAGGAGTCGGTCGATTTGTGGAGTAATAGTAGTAGATGCAGGCAGGAGTCGGTCTACTTGTTATGGACGTGATGCCTATATACATGATCATGCCTAGATAATCTCATAACTATGCGCTTTTCTATCAATTGCTCGACAGTAATTTGTTCACCCACCATAATACTTATGCTATCTTGAGAGAATCCTATAGTGAAACCTATGGCCCCCGGGTCTATCTCTTGTCATGTTTGCTTTCAATCTATCTTTATTTGCATCTTTACTTTTTTCATCTATCTTATAAAATACCAAAAATATATTTATCTTATCATACTATCTTTATTAGATCTCACTTTCGCAAGTGGCCGTGAAGGGATTGACAACCCCTTTATTGCGTTGGTTGCGAGTTCTCAGTTTGTTTGTGTAGGTGCGTGGGACTTTTGAGGAGGCTCCTACTGGATTGATACCTTGGTTCTCAAAACTGAGGGAAATACTTACGCTACACTTTGCTGCATCACCCTCTCCTCTTCAAGGAAAACCAATGCAAGCTCAAGACGTAGCATTGACCACCTGATTGGTGGCTGAAATGTATAGTAGGATAGGTTCGCCAATGCTGGGTGCGGCCACGATAGGGTTGCCGGCGAGAAGTGGTTTGTTATCCTCAAGTGCCGCTGTTGTTCCATCTGAGTTCTTTGTCTTTTTGAGCAGCTTGTAGAGCAGCAGTGCCTTTTCTCCGAGGCGAGATATGAAGCGGCTCAAGGCTGCCACGTATCCTGCTAGCTTCTATACATGCTTGAGCCCTGTTGGTACTGTAAGCTGAGACAACACTCTAATTTTGGCTGGATTGACCTCGATTCCTTTATGGGAAATGATGAATCTGAGTAGCTTTTCGACAGGGACCCCGAAGACGCATTTATCTGGGTTGAGCCGTATGTCGTAAGCCCGCAGGTTGTCGCGTACGTAGTCTACCAGTTGGTCTATGTGTTTGGTTTTGACAACCACGTCATCCACATATGCCTCGACCGTTCTGCCAATTTGGTTTTAGAGGCATGTTTGAATCATGCGCTGGTATGTGGCTCTTGTGTTTTTTAGTCTGGGCGGCATGATGTTGAAGCAGAAAGGCCCGTAAGGGGTGATGGATGCGCTTGTTGCCTGGTCGGACTCCTTCATCCTAATCTTGTGGTATCTGGAGTATGTGTCAAGGAAGCATAACGATTCATATCCAGCGGTGGCGTTGATGATCTGGTCTATTCTTGGGAGGGGGAAAGGATCCTTAGGGCAGGCCTTGTTAAGGTCTTTAAAGACAACACAGAGCCGCCAGGACTTATCCTTCTTGGGTGCCATAACCAGATTTGCTAATCATTCGGGGTGCTTGATCTCGTAGATGAATCCGGCCTCCAGCAGTTTTGAGAGCCTTTTGCCGATGGCTTGCCATTTGGGTTTGGAAAATTGGCACAGAGTCTGTTTCACTCGCTTGAAGCCTTTTAAAATGTTTAGGTTGTGCTCTGCTAGCCTGCATGGGATTCCTGGCATATCTCAGGTGTGCCAGGCGAATATATCCTAGTTTTCATGCAGGAATGTCCTTAGCGCTTCGTCGATTGCTGGGTCCGGTTGTGCTCCAATGGATGTCGTTTTATTGGGATCTGTTGGGTGCACTTAAAATTTTACTATTTCATCTGCTAGCTTGAATGATGTGGATTTTTGTCTTTTGCTGATAACCGCATCGTCCCTATTGACTATAGTGCGCAGCGTTGTCAATTATTTGGCCGCGAGGGCCTCTGATAGTGCCTCTAGGGTGAGGGATGTCGTCTTGTTTTAGGCTCGTAGGGCTTTGCTCGGGTCAATTTTTAGTGAGATTACCCTGTTGGGCCCTGGCATTTTGAGTTTCATATACCCGTAATGTGGTATGGCCTGAAATCTTGAGAATGCCTCACGTCCTAGAAGGGCGTAGTATCCGCTACAGAAAGGCACAATGTGAAATAGCAAGGGTTCGGATCTGTAGTTATCGGGTGTGCCAAACACAATGTCCAGGGTTACATGTCCCAAGCAATGTGCCTCCCTACCGGGTATTATACCTCGGAATGTCGTATGACTGCGTTCGATGCGAAACCTGTTGAATTGCATTTTGTCGAGAGTATCCTCATAAATGAGGTTGAGGTTGCTGCCTCCGTCCAGCACTTTAGTTAGTTGGAAACCATCGACGATGGGTTCGAGGACCAGTGCAGCCGGTGCGTGGCTGGTACAAGGGGTTGGCTCTTCCTTCTCGTCGAAGTTGACAGGAGTGGCTGCCCATGGCTTGCGGCCCTTACTTGGTATATCTGGCTGAGCTCTCAAACAGCCTTTTTTCCTTTTATTGTTTGAGATGAACGTCCCATAGACCGTAAGGACATTGTGGTCCTGTGGCAAAGCTGCAACCTGTTTATTTGGAGGTGTAAGCCCCAAGATTGACTCGCCATGTTTGGCTACTTGTCTCACCACCGAACAGGCTCAAAGTCTGCGGGTTGGGTTTACGTCTTGCAGGACCGAGTGTATTGGGCATGGTTTATCCAGCAACTCGTCCAACACTGATCTTGGCTTGGTTATCTTTTCATCGGGCTCGCGCTCTGGTGATTGATGAGTGTATGCTTGTTTGGTACGAGACTTCCCGTGGTGCACAGCAGGCGGCGGACCCATGTTCATATGTTGCACCCTCCACGTGTTCTCCATGGTGCAATACTTGTGTACCATGTCTGTGGTTTGGTGAAGCTTTGAATTCGGCGACGTGCGTGGACTTTTGAAGGAAATATGCCCTAGAGGCAATAATAAAGTTGTTATTTATATTTCCTTATATCATGATAAATGTTTATTATTCATGCTAGAATTGTATTAACCAGAAAATTAGTACATGTGTGAATACATAGACAAAACAAAGTGTCCCTAGTATGCCTCTACTTGACTAGGTCGTTAATCAAAGATGGTTATGTTTCCTGACCATAGATATGCGTTGTCATTTGATGAACGGGATCATATCTTTAGAGAATGATGTGATGGACAAGATCCATCCATTATCTTAGCATAATGATCGATAAGTTTTATTGCTATTGCTTTCTTCGTGACTTATACATGTTCCTCGGACTATGAGATTGTGCAACTCCCGAATACCGGAGGAACACCTTGTGTCTTATCAAACATCACAACGTAACTGGGTGATTATATCTATAGGTGTCTCCGAAGGTGTTTGTTGGGTTCGCATAGATCAAGATTAGGATTTGACGTGTATCGGAGAGGTATCTCTAGGCCCTCTCGGTAATGCTCATCACTATAATTCTTGAAAGCAATGTGACTAACGAGTTAGTCATGGAATGAAGCATTACGAAACGAGTAAAGAGACTTGCTGGTAACGAGATTGAACTAGGTATGATGATATGGACGATCGAATATCGGGCAAGTAACATACCGATGACAAAGGGAACAACGTATGTTGTTGTGCGGTTTGACCGATAAAGATCTTCGTAGAATATTTAGGAGCCAATATGAGCATCCAGGTTCCGCTATTGGTTATTGATCGGAAATTTGTCTCGATCATGTCTACATAGTTCTCCAACCCGTAGGGTCCGCACACTTAACGTTCGATGATGACTTGTATTATGAGTTATGTGATTTTGATGACCGAAGTTTGTTCAGAGTCCCGGATGAGATCACGGAAATGACGAGGAGTCTCGAAATGGTCGAGACATAATGATTGATATATTGGAAGGTTATGTTCGGACACCGGAAAGGTTTCGAATTGATTCGGACATTTTTCGGAGTACCGGGAGGTTACCGGAACCCCCTGGGGGAAGTAGTGGGCCTTAATGGGCTTTAGTGGAAAGGAGAGGAGGGCCGCAGGGTGGCTGCGCACCCCCCCCCCCTTGGCTGGTCCAAATTGGACTAGGAGGGTGCGGTGCCCCCCCCCCCGCTTTTCTTCTCCCTCTCCTACTCTTTCCCTCTCTCCCCTCTTGGAAAAAGGAAGGGGACTCCAACTAGGATTGTGAATCCTAGTTGGAATTCCCCTATAGATGCGCCCTGATAACCCACAAGTATAGGGGATCGCAACAGTTTTCGAGGGTAGAGTATTCAACCCAAATTTATTGATTTGACACCAGGGGAGCCAAAGAATATTCTCAATTATTAGCAGTTGAGTTGTCAATTCACCCACACCTGGATAACTTAGTATCTGCAGCAAAGTATTTAGTAGAAAAGTAGTATGGAAGTAATGGTAACAGTAGCAAAAGTAACACTAGCAGTTTTGTAGTAATTGTAACAGTAGCAACGGTAAAGTAAATAAGCAAAGCACAATATGTGAAAATCTCGTAGGCATTGGATCAGTGATGGATAATTATGTTGGATGTGATTCCTCGTGTAATAGTTATAACATAGGGTGACACGGAACTAGATCCAATTCATCAATGTAATGTAGGCATGTATTCTGAATATAGTCATAAGTGCTTATGGAAAAGAACTTGCATACCATCTTTTGTCCTACCCTCCAATGGCAGTGGGGTCCTAATGGAAACTAAGGGATATTAAGGCCTCCTTTTAATAGAGTACTGGACCAAAGCATTATCACTTAGTGAATACATGAACTCCTCAAACTACGGTCATCACCGAGAAGTATCCCGATTATTGTCACTTCGGGGTTGTCGGATCATAACACATAATAGGTGACAATAAACTTGCCAGATAGGATCAAGAACTCACATATATTCATGAAAACATAATAGGTTCAGATCTGAAATCATGGCACTCGGGCCCTAGTGACAAGCATTAAGCATAGCAAAGTCATAGCAACATCAATCTCACAACATAGTGGATACTAGGGATCAAACCCTAACAAAACTAACTTGATTACATGGTAAATCTCATCCAATCCATCACCATCCAACAAGCCTACGATGGAATTACTAACGCACGGCGGTGAGCATCATGAAATTGGTGATGGAGGATGGTTGATGATGACGACGATGAATAATTCCCCTCTCCGGAGCCCTGAACGGACTCCAGATTCATCAATGTAATGTAGGCATGTATTCCAAATATAGTCATATGTGCTTATGGAAAAGAACTTGCATGGCATCTTTTGTCCTACCCTCCCGTGGCAGCGGGGTCCTAATGGAAACTAAGGGATAGTAAGGCTTCCTTTTAATAGAGTACCAGACCAAAGCATTAGCACTTAGTGAATGCATGAACTCCTCAAAATACGGTCATCACCGAGAAGTATCCCAATTATTTTCACTTCGGGGTTGTCGGATCATAACACATAATAGGTGACTATAGACTTGCAAGATAGGATCAATAACTCACATATATTCATGAAAAGATAATAGGTTCAGATCTGAAATCATGGCACTCGGGCCCTAGTGACAAGCATTAAGCATAGCAAAGGCATTGCAACATCAATCTCACAACATAGTGGATACTAGGGATCAAACCCTAACAAAACTAACTTGATTACATGGTACATCTCATCCAACCCATCACCGTCCAGCAAGCCTACGATGGAATTACTCACGCACGGAGGTGAGCATCATGATATTGGTGATGGAGGATGGTTGATGATGACGACAGCGACGAATCCCCCTCTCCGGAGCCCTACACGGACTCTAGATCAGCCCTCCCGAGAGAGATTAGGGCTTGGTGGCGGCTCCGTATCGTAAAACGCGATGAAACTTTATCCCTGATTTTTTCTTCGCGAACGTAAATATATGGAGTTGGAGTTGAGGTCGGTGGAGGTCCAGGGGGCCCACAAGGCAGGGGGCGCGCCCAGGGGGAGGGGGCGCGCCCCCCACCCTCGTGGATAGGGTGTGGGCCCCTGATGCTATTTCTTTTGCCAATATTTTTTATTTATTCCAAAAAGTTGCTCCATGGATTTTCAAGTCATTCCAAGAACATTTATTTCTGCACAAAAATAACACCATGGCAGTTCTACTGAAAACAGCATCAGTTCGGGTTAGTTCCATTCAAATCATGCAAGTTAGAGTCCAAAACAAGGGCAAAAGTGTTTGGAGAAGTAGATAGGACGAAGACGTATGAACTCCTCCAAGCTTAAACATTTGCTTGTCCTCAAGCAATTCAGTTGACAAACTAAAAGTGATAAAGAAAAACTTTTACAAACTCTGTTTGCTCTTGTTGTTGCAAATATGTAAAGCTAGCATTCAAGTTTTCAGCAAAGATTATGAACTAACCATATTCACAATAACACTTAGGTCTCATGTTTAGTCATATCAATGGCATAATCAACTAGCGAGCAATAATAATAAAACTCGGATAACAACACTTTATCAAAACAATCATAATATGATATAACAAGATGGTATCTCGCTAGCCCTTTCTAAGACCGCAAAACATAAATGCAGAGCACCTTTAAAGATCAAGGACTGACTAAACATTGTAATTCATGGTAAAAGAGATCCAGTCATAGTCATACCCAATATAAACTAATAGTAATGCATGCAAATGACAGCGGTGCTCTCCAGTGGGTGCTTTTTAATAAGAGGGTGATGACTCAAAATAAAAGTAAATAGATAGGCCCTTCGCAGAGGGAAGAAGGGATTTGTAGAGGTGCCAGAGCTTGATTTTGAAATAGAGATAAATAACATTTTGAGCGGTATACTTTCACTGTCAACATAACAACTAAGAGATCTCGATATCTTCCATTCTACACACATTATAGGCGGTTCCCAAACAAAATGGTGAAGTCTATACTCCCCCACCACCAACAAGCATCAATCCATGGCTTGCCCGAAACAACAGGTGCCTCCAACTAGCAACAATCCTGGGGGAGTTTCGTTTGCAATTATTTTGATTTGATTTGAGCATGGGACTGGGCTTCCCAGTAACTAGCCATTTTCTCATGAATGAGGAGCGGAGTCCACTCCTCTTGAGAATAACCCACCTAACATGGAAGATACAGACAGCCCTAGTTGATACATGAGCTGTTCGAGCATACAAAACAGAATTTCATTTGAACGTTTAGAGTTTGGCACATACAAATTTACTTGGAACGGCAGGTAAATACCGCATATAGGAAGGTATGGTGGACTCATATGGAATAACTTTGGGGTTTATGGAGTTTGGATGCACAAGCAGTATTCCCGCTTAGTACAAGTGAAGGCTAGAAAGAGATTGGGAAGCGACCAACTAGAGAGCGACAATAGTCATGAACATGCATTAAATTAATCAACACTGAGTGCAAGCATGAATAGGATATAATCCACCATGAACATAAATATTGTGAAGGCTATGTTGATTTTGTTTCAATTACATGCGTGAACATGTGCCAAGTCAAGTCACTTGAATCATTCAAAGGAGGATACCACCCTATCATACCACATCACAACCATTTTAATATCATGTTGGCACGCAAGGTAAACCATTATAAGCTCCTAGCTAATTAAACATGGCATAAGCAACTATAATCTCTAATTGTCATTGCAAACATGTTCATAATATGCTGAATCAGGAACGATGAACTAATCATATTTACAAAAACAAGAGAGGTCAAGTTCATACCGGTTTCTCTCATCTCAATCATTTCATCATATATCGTCATTATCGCCTTTCACTTGCATGACCAAATGGTGTGGATAATAATAATAGTGCACGTGCATTGGACTAAGCTGGAATCTGCAAGCATTCAATTCAAGAGAGAAGACAAGGTAATATGGGCTCTTGGTTAGATCAATCAATTATGCATATAAGATCCACTCAATATTTTCATTATGGTCTTCTCCTCTTGAACCCCAAAGAAAAGAAAAGAAATAAAACTATTTACACGGGAAAGCTCCCAACAAGAAAAAGAAGAACGAGAAATCTTTTTGGGTTTTCTTCTAATTACTACTGCTACAGACATGGAAAGTAGACTAGCTAAAAGCTACAACTAAATTTTTTTTTGGTTTTTCTTAAGGTTTATTTAAACGCACAAGAAGAAAGCAGGAAAAAGAAAATAAACTAGCATGGATAGTACAATGAAAAAGTATGAGCATTGACAACTAGAATGAGTGTGTGAACGTGAATGTAATGTCGGTGAGAAATATGTACTCCCCCAAGCTTAGGCTTTTGTCCTAAGTTGGTCTATGCCCATCGATGGCCTGGCGGATATCCGAAGTTGTAACTGGGTCGTACTGAGATGCAGCAGCCATTGCATCATGAACTGCAGCTTGGAGGCGAGCTGCCTCCGTCCTCCTCTCGTACTCGTTCGCCTCCTCCCTGGTTATAACATATCTTCTTTTTGCCTGATAGTCAAAGAAAGCAGGAGCAGGGAGAGTAATATGGACAGCGCGACGTCTGTCAAAGATTAGTCGATACTGGAGGATTTGTTAATTCCTCTCAAGAAAATGATGATTAACCATGGCATTGTAATCTAAATAAGTGGGAGGCAACTCCCTATCATTTTCATGTGCCGGTATACCAAGATAATTAGCCACACGGGTCGCATAAATCCCCCCAAACAAGTCTCCATCTAAACCATTATTATGCAACCTACGTGCACCAATTGCCCCCAAGTTATATTGTTTATCACCTAATACAGCACTCTTGAGAACACAAAGATCCGGAACACACATGTGACAAGCTTCATCTTTACCGTTAATGCATCTACCTATGAAGAGAGATAAATAATGTATAGCAGGAAAATAAATGCTCCCTATGGTAGCTTGTGCTATTTCTCTGGATTCTCCCACGGTGATACTAGAAAGAAAGTCTTTATATTCAGATTTACGAGGTTCCTTAACACCGCCCCACTATGGAAGTTTACAAGTAGTAGTAAAATCTTCTAGGTCCATGGTATATGATTTATCATAAAGATCAAACAAGACATTTTGAGAATTGCGTGAAGATGTAAATTTAAACCTTCTCACAAAGGAATCAGTTAAATGGTAGTATTGAGGGCACTTATCTTGCATGAAGTCCTCAAGTCAGCATTATGCACATATGCATCAAATTCATCCTTGATGCCTGCTCTAACCATAAACTTATCTGACGGCCATTCACAAGGCCGCACATAAGGTTCCCTCGGTGGTTCATCGTCTTGCTCACGTATTGCAAGCCTAGGTGCTTGCTTCGTTGAAGAACCACCTTGGTGCATTTTCCTAGACATATTTCTTCCTCTGAAAAATTTCTGAAATTTTTAGTAACTCAAAATAAAAGTGAACCAAGCTCAACAAAATTGATAGCAACTACTCCCACAAGTGCCTAGATACTATATCATGCATTAGAACTACTTGGGACCATATAAATTTGACATGCAAGCTCAAGAACAGGGTCACCTAGGCAGCAAAAATTTGCAATGAATAAAGCACTAGAACAAAAACTAATTGGACCATTGGAGGAGTCACATACCAAAGAACAATCTCCCAAAGCAGTTTTGTGAATGGAGCTTTGAGCAAGGAGATCAAAAATGGCAGCAAAATGAGCTAGAACTCGTGCTTGAGCTGGATAGTGATTTTTGGGGAGGAATAAGAAGAGCATGGGTGCAGGAATAAGTGGAGGGGGCCACCATGGGCCCATGAGGTAGGGGGCGAACCCTACAGGGGTGGGCGCGCCCTGGACCCTCGTGGCCAGGTGCTTGCTCCCCCTGCTGTGTTCTCAGTGCCAGATATTCTCAAATATTCCAGAAAAAATCATACTAAATTTATAGGGCATTTGGAGAATTTTATTTTCGGGGTATTTTTTTATTGCATGGATAATTCAGAAAATAGACAGAAAAATACTATTTTTGCTTTATTTAATCTGAATAATAGAAAGTAAAGAGAGCGTACAGAAGGTTGTGCCTTCTAACTTCATCCATCTCATGATCATCAAAAGGAATTCACTAACAAGGTTGATCAAGTCTTGTTAACAAACTCATTTCGAATAGCATGAAACTGGAGAAATTTTGAATAACACTAGGTTACCTCAACGGGGATATGCACATCCCCAATAATAAGAATATCATATTTCTTCTTGACAGTGGGAAGAGGAAATTCAAAACCTCCAATAATAATAGTTGGAATTTTTCCAATAGAATTGATACTGTGTACTTGAGGTTGTTTCCTCGGAAAGTGTACCGTATGCTCATTATCATTAACATGCAAAGTGGCATTGCCTTTGTTGTAATCAATAACAGCCCCTGTAGTATTCAAAAAGGGTCTATCAAGGATAATCGACATACTATCGTACTCGGGAATATCAAGAATAACAAAGTTCGTTAAGATAGTAACGTTTGCAACCACAACAGGCACATCCTAACAAATACCGACAGGTATAGCAGTTGATTTATCAGCCATTTGCAAAGATATTTTAGTAGGTGTCAACTTATTCAATTCAATTCTACAATATAAAGAGAGAGGCATAACACTAATACTGGCTCCAAGATCACATAAAGCAGTTCTAACATAGTTTCTTTTAATGGAGCATGGTAAGTTGGTACTCCTGGATCTCCAAGTTTCTTTGGTTTTCCACCCTTAAAAGTGTAATTAGCAAGCATGGTGGAAATTTCGGCTTCCGATATCTTTTCTTTATTTGTAATAATATCTTTTATGTACTTAGCATAAGGATTCACTTTAAGCATATCAGTCAAACGCATATGCAAAAAGATAGGTCTAATCATTTTAGCAAAGCGCTCAAAATCATCATCATCCTTTTTCTTGGATGGCTTAGGAGGAAAAGGCATGGGTTTCTGAACCCATGGTTCTCTTTCTTTATCTTGCTTCCTAGCAACAAAGTCTCTCTTATCATAACGTTGGTTCTTTGATTGTGGGTTATCAAGATCAACAACATGTTCAATCTCTACATCATTCTTATTGCTAGGTTGAGCATCAATATGAACATTATCATTAACATTATCACTAATTTCATGTTCATCACCAGATTATGTTTCAGCATCAGAAATAGAAATATCATTGGGATTCTCAGGTGTGTCTACAACAGGTTCACTAGAAGCATGCAAAGTCCTACCATTTTTCTTTTTCTTCTTTTTAGAAGGACTTGGTGCATCAACATTATTTCTCTGAGAATCTTGCTCAATTCTCTTAGGGTGGCCTTCAGGATACAAAGGTTCCTGAGTCAATTTACCCGTTCTAGTAGCCGCTCTAACAGTAAAGTCATGTTTATTATTTAATTCATTGAGCAAATCATTTTGAGATTTAAGTACTTGTTCTGCTTGAGTGTTAACCATAGAAGCATGTTTGCTAATGAGTTTAAGTTCACCTTTAACTCTAGCCATATAATCACTCAAGTGTCCAATCATGTAAGCATTACTCTTTAATTGTCTATGAACATAAGCATTGAAATTTTCTTGTCTAGCCATAAAGTCATCAAATTCATCCAAACATTGGCTAGCAAACTTAGTAGACGGGATTTCAACTTTATCATATCTATAGAGAGAATTTACCTTTACTACCTGTGTCGGGTTATCAAGACCATCTGTTTCTTCAATAGGTGGTATATTAAGACCATGTATTTATTCAACGGGAGGTAAATTATTAACATCTTCAGCTTTAATACATTTTTCTTTCATAGATTTCTTTGCCTCTTGCATATCTTCAGGACTGAGAAATAGAGCTCCTCGTTTCTTCGGAGTTGGTTTAGGAATTGGCTCAGGAGTTGGCTCAGGAAGTGTCCAATTATTTTCATTAGTCAACATATTATTCGATAGCAATTCATCTTGATCAATAGTTCTTTCCTTGAAAACACAACCAGCACAACTATCCAAGTGGTCCTTGGAAGCATCAGTTAGTCCATTATAAAAGATATCAAGTATTTCATTTTTCTTAAGAGGATGATCAGGCAAAGCATTAAGTAAAAGGAGAAGCCTCCCCCAAGCTTGTGGGAGACTCTCTTCTTCAATTTGCACAAAATTATATATTTCCCTTAAAGCATCTTGTTTCTTATGAGCAGGGAAATATTTAGCAGAGAAGTAATAAATCATATCCTGGGGACTACGCACACAACCAGGATCAAGGGAATTAAACCAAGTTTTAGAATCACCTTTTAATGAGAACGGAAATATCTTAAGGATAAAATAGTAGCAAGATTTCTCATCATTAGTGAACATGGTGGCTATATCATTTAACTTAGTAAGGTGTGCCACAAAAGTTCCAGATTCATAGCCATAAAAAGGACCAGAATCAACCAAAGTAATTATCTCAGGATCGACAGAGAAATCATAATCCTTATCAGTAACAAAGATAAGTGAAGTAGCAAAAGCAGGGTCATATTTCATTCTAGCATTCAGAGATTTCTGTTTCAATTTAGCTAATAACTTCTTAAGATCGGATCTATCATTGCAAGCAAGAAAACCTCTAGCAGTCTCTTCATCCATACCATAACCCTCAGGAACAACAGGCAATTCATATTTAGGGGGAGAACCTTCATCATCACTATCTTCAATAATATCAGTCTCAAGAATTTCATTCTCTCTAACCCTAGCAAGTTGTTCATCAAGATATTCACCTAATGGCACAGTAGTATCAAGCACAGAAGTAGTTTCATCATAAGTATCATGCATAGTAGAAGTGTCACCATCAATAATATGCGACATATCAGAATTAATAGCAGAAGCAGGTTTTGGTGTCGCAAGTTTACTCATAACAGAAGGAGAATTTAGTGTAGAGCTAGATGGAAGTTCCTTACGTCACCTCTTAGTTGAGGGATAAATCTTAGTTCTTTCGCCTTTCAAGTTCCTCATAGTGATCAGCAGATATAAATCCCAAGTGACTCAAAGAATAGAGCTATGCTCCCCAGCAACGGCGCCAGAAAATAGTCTTGATAACCCACAAGTATAGGGGATCGCAACGGTTTTTGAGGGTAGAGTATTCAACCCAAATTTATTGATTCAACACAAGGGGAGCCAAAGAATATTCTCAAGTATTAGCAGTTGAGTTGTCAATTCAAACACACCTGGATAACTTACTATTTGCAGCAAAGTATTTAGTAGCAAAGTAGTATGGAAGTAACGGTAACAGTAGCAAAAGTAACAGTAGCAGTTTTGTAGTAATTGTAATAGTAGCAACGGTAAAGTAAATAAGAAAAGCACAATATGTGAAAAGCTCGTAGGCATTGGATCAGTGATGGATAATTATGTTGGATGTGATTCCTCGTGTAATAGTTATAACATAGGGTGACACGGAACTAGCACCAATTCATCAATGTAATGTAGGCATGTATTCTGAATATAGTCATAAGTGCTTATGGAAAAGAACTTGCATACCATCTTTTGTCCTACCCTCCAATGGCAGTGGGGTCCTAATGGAAACTAAGGGATATTAAGGCCTCCTTTTAATAGAGTACTGGACCAAAGCATTATCACTTAGTGAATACATGAACTCCTCAAACTACGGTCATCACCGAGAAGTATCCCGATTATTGTCACTTCGGGGTTGTCGGATCATAACACATAATAGGTGACAATAAACTTGCCAGATAGGATCAAGAACTCACATATATTCATGAAAACATAATAGGTTCAGATCTGAAATCATGGCACTCGGGCCCTAGTGACAAGCATTAAGCATAGCAAAGTCATAGCAACATCAATCTCACAACATAGTGGATACTAGGGATCAAACCCTAACAAAACTAACTTGATTACATGGTAAATCTCATCCAATCCATCACCATCCAACAAGCCTACGATGGAATTACTAATGCACGGCGGTGAGCATCATGAAATTGGTGATGGAGGATGGTTGATGATGACGACGGTGAATAATTCCCCTCTCCGGAGCCCTGAACGGACTCCAGATTAGCCCTCCCGAGAGAGATTAGGGCTTGGCGGCGGCTCCGTATCGTAAAACATGATGAAACTTTCTCCCTGATTTTTTCTCCGCGAACACAAATATATGGAGTTGGAGGTTAGGTCGGTGGAGGTCTAGGGGGCCCACGAGGCAGGGGGCGCGCCCCCCATCCTCGTGGACAGGGTGTGGGCCCCTAGTGCTGATTCTTTCACCAGTATTTTTTATTTATTCCAAAAAGTTGCTCCGTGGATTTTCAGGTCATTCCGAGAACTTTTATTTCTGCACAAAAATAACACCATGGCAGTTTTGCTGATAACAGCATCAGTCCGGGTTAGTTCCATTCAAATCATGCAAGTTAGAGTCCAAAACAAGGGCAAAAGTGTTTGGAAAAGTAGATACGACAGAGACGTATCACGCCCCTCCTAGGTTGCCGGCGTCCTCCCTCCCTCCTTTATATACGGGGGCAGGGGCACCCCAAAGCATAACAGTTATTCTCTTAGCTGTGTGTGGTGACCCCTTCCACAAGTTAACACTTCAGTCATATCACCGTAGTGCTTAGGCGAAGCCCTACGCCGGTAACATCATCATCATAGTCGCCACGCCGTCGTGCTGACGGAACTCTCCCTCGTCCTCAATGGGATCAAGAGCTCAATGGACATCATCATGCTAAACGTGTGCTAAACACGAAGGTGTCGTACGTTCGGTACTTGGATCAGTTGGATCGTGAAGATGTTCGACTACATCAACCGCATTACTAAACACTTCCGCTTTCGATTGACGAGGGTACATGGACACACTCTCCCGTCTCGTTGTTATGCATCTCCTAGATAGATCTTGCGTGATCGTAGGATTTTTTTTAATTACTACGTTCCCCAGCAGTGGCATCCGAGCCAGGTCTATGTGTAGATGTTTTGCACGAGTAGAACACAAAGAGTTGTGGGCGATAATAGACATAATGCTTACCACCAACGTCTTACTTGGTTCGGTGATATTGTTGGATGAAGCGGCCCAGACCGACATTGCATGACCACGTTCATGGGACTGGTTCTACCGAAGTGCTTTGCACGCAGGTGGCTGGCGGCTGTCTATTTCTCCAACTTTAGTTGAATTGAGTTTGACTACGGCCAGTCCTTGTTGAAGGTTAAAACAGCACACTTAAAGAAAAATCATTGTGGTTTTGATGCGTAGGTAAGAACGGTTCTTGCTAGAAGCCCGTAGTAGCCACGTAAAACTTGCAACAACAAAGTAGATGACGTCTAACTTGTTTTTGCGGGGCTTGTTGTGATGTGATATCGTCAAGACATGATGCGATATAAATTGTTGTATGAGATGATCATGTTTTGTAACAAAGTTATCGGCAACTAGCAGGAGCCATATGGTTGACGCTTTATTATATGAAATACAATCGCCATGTAATTGCTTTACTTTATCACTAAGCGGTAGCGATAGTCATAGAAGCAATAGTTGGTGAGACGACAACGATGCTATGATGGAGATCAAAGTGTCAAGCCGGTGACAATGGAGATCATGACAGTGCTTTGGAGATGGAGATCAAAGGCACAAGATGATGATGGCCATATCATGTCACATATTTTGATTGCATGTGATGTTTATCCTTTATGCATCTTATTTTGCTTAGTACTGTGGTAGCATTATAAGATGACCCCTCACTAAATTTCAAGGTATAAGTGTTCTCCCTGAATATGCACCGTTGCTACAGTTCATCGTGCCGAGACACCACGTGATGATCTGGTGTGATAAGCTCTACGTTCACATACAACGGGTGCAAGCCAGTTTTGCATGTGCACAATACTCAGGTTAAACTTGACGAGCCTAGCATATGCAGATATGGCCTCGGAACACTAAGACCGAAAGGTCGAACGTGACACTACTAGGAAAAGGCCTACTAATGGCGCACCGGTTTTGCCTACTAATGGCGCACTACCGGTGCGCCATTAGTACCACGCCACTAGAATTTTTTACTAATGGCGCACCACTGGTGCGCCATTAGTATCTGGTATGCTAATGGCGCACCAGGCAGTGCGCCATTAGTATGTAACACCATGCGCCATTAGTATGCCTCCCGGGGGGGCATATGTAACCATCTGCTTTGTCATACTAATGGCGCACTCTGTCTTGATGCACCATTAGTATCCTTTGGCATACTAATGGCACACCTTGTGGTGATGCGCCATTAGTATGAATATTTGGTTTTTTTTACTTTTCTGATTTTTGCACAGGTTACAAAATATATTATTGGACAGAATATAGACAGCAGCACACAGCAATAGCAGATTCATCGAATACAATAGAAGATTAGTCTCCGGATACAATTCATCATATTAGTCTTCGAATTCAAAAGACCGAACAAAGATAAAACATTACAAGTCTCAAGACCGCGAGTATCGAGTTTGTCTTCACAATACAAGTCGATATCGATCATCTAAACTACCATCACATAAAAGAGAGATGCGGTCATCACGATGAGCATCATCGCGATCAAACTGGTCTTCATCTGGTTCCTCCAACGCTCCCTCCTCTCTCCCGCTAGATAGCGGGCGTATCTAGATTTGGCCTCCGCCCTAGTGGTGTACCCTTTGTAACTATTACCGCTAAAACGATGAACCTGTCTCCGACACTCCTCCCAGTCGTCGTAGACTCTGGGAACCTTACCCTTGTACACGACATACGACGGCATCTCTATGCACAAGCCAAACAACAAACAATACATAAGCAATATATAAGTATGCAACAAAAGGATCGGAAGAGAAAAGCAAGACATTAATAGAATGATTCATGGTCCTACTAATAAATAGCATCGATTACATCTAAGTTGAACGACTGTCCAAACCAAAGAAATATACGAATTCATTAAAGTTTAATTACAACATGAGGCAATCAATGTTTCAGAACTACACATCACTACTTTCGACTCGACTCGTCGGACAGGAGCGTGGATGAAGCCGCCGTCTGTCGTGATGGTCATGAAATCGTGGTCGTTGTCACCCTGCATTTGTAGTGTTCCATCTATCTCATTGTTGGACGGTTGATATCTGAGGAAGAACTGCCCCGAGGAATGAAGGACATCTTGATGGATGATGTCCGCAAACTCCGACTGGATGCGAAAGAATTCTTGTCTGAGGTCCGCGTCCTGGATTGCCGACAAGTTCGCGGCCCAATCTTTGAGATTATCTGGTAGCAGAAGGTGATGATGGTCCCTTACGATTGCCCGCATGTCATGGAGGGCGTAGTAGGCATCCTTCTGACTGCCAGGCGGCTACATGACACAGCAGAACTTTGTATTGTGTGAGAACATGTGCTTGCCGTACTTACGAACTGCCCTGGTGAAGGTGCCTCCAGATTTGGCGTAGCCGGGGAGAACATGATCAAGAACTTTCTTGACATTTGTGTAGTCTATCTTGGAGTTACGGTTTGGGTTGAAATACGTGGCCATGGAATATTTCGGGCTTAAGAGGATGAGTGTGCAATGTGTGTCACTGCACAGAACACGGAATGTTAGAAAAAAAAAGAACGATCAAAATATTAGAAATCATATGTTACAGGGCGGTTAAGGGATGACTTACTCGGGAAAGTAAGCCACAAGGAAGTTATCCTTATCTGGGTTTGCCAGAATGACGCCTTCGAGGTGTGAACTCGCAACTTGGCGGTCCCTAGCGCTGCTCAAGTGCTGGGCACGCATGTAGAAGGGGTCGACTATCACGATGTCCGGGGTCTTGTCTCTAATGATTCGCATCTCCATACTCAGCGAAAACAGCCGAACGAAGGTGTAGTGCAGCGGATGAAGGTTAAACATAGCAAAGATGTCATCAAACCGTAGGACGATCGTACCCCCGATGTCGCCATCCACAAAGCCCTTGCCCTCTGGCACCTTGGCCATGAAAACCGGGTATGCCACATCCTTCTCTCTGAGATGCCGCTTCTCCAAAGAAAGAACACTATCGTGCAGACTCCGTATACCACCGGTTGCAGCATTCAGCATATTTGGCGGTAGCATCGCCCTACCCGCCACATGCATCCTCCTCGAGATATCCTTAGGTGAAGGTGGCCTGTCCTGAGCACGGATCGAACTCGATGCCGGCTGGCTCGCACTGGCGCCCTTGTTAGTCTTTCTTTCCGTCCCTTCTTCTTGATCTCCTGTAATGGGACCGAGTTCTGCTCATAGACTTCCTTCTTGAGCGTGTTGGGGCTGATAATATTTCGCACCTCAGCTATCTGAGGCTCGGTGAAGGCGGGAGCTGGAGGCGTCTCCTAAGAACTGAACGCCAGACGACGCCTGTTGCAATTGGATTTCTCCGCCGTACCAGCTAGATTGCGGTCATCTTGGTTGGGTTCTTGAGAAAGAGGCCGCAGAACTCGTCAGCGTACCCATGTTCGGCAAAGTACTTATCGACTTTGGTAAATGTACCATCGTCGTTGTCATCGTCATCCAGATCCTGTGCCATAGGGCTGTCCGGATCCTGTGCCATAGGGATGTCTGGCATAGGGATGTTCGGCAGGTCCGGTAGCGTTGCGGTGTTCTTGCCATGGCTTGGCGCCGGCATGACTGGCGGTCTTGTCTGTGGGGTGGTGTCCCCCACCCCCAAACGAATATGGCTCTTCGTCCAAAGCAGGGGCCAGTTTACACAGGCGCTGAGGGTCATCTCATCTTCTTTGTCGGCCCCAGCGGGTCGAATCGGAGGTAACAGCTCGTCACAGCCTGGCAGCACCCGAACCACTTCAACACTATACACTGTGGGTGGCATCGGATTACCATGGAACATGGGGTTGCCCGGTTGAATGATTTTGCCCTTGGCGACATCGACCAACTCGGCGCCCACGAAGTGCAGAAGAGTGCAAGGAACGTCGGTGGCGCCCTACAAAAACATGTAGGGCGTCAGGGATGGCCAGTCAAAGGCAAGGAGATGAAGTCATCGGCCGAGAGGCTTAGTTACCATGATGCCGTCGAGCTCGGCTAATGTCGAGGCACCGCCAACGGCGGGCGTGCAACTGACGGAGGGGGCGCTTGCTGGCGAGGTGTCGGCCGGCGTACATCTGGGTGCATTAAGCTCCAGTGCCCGTGCCGGCGCCGGAGACACCAATGGCGCCACCGGAGACACCAATGGCGCCGCCTGCACGCTGTGTGAGTTGCTAGCCGTGAAGCTGGGAACCGGGGGAGGCCCCTGTTGGCCGCCCGCAATCCATGTTGTCAGCCCATGAATCAACGTAGGCACCATGGCGTTGAGCTTCGTTCCCAGTTGTTGTTCCACTTGCTCTTGGACAAGCTCCGGAATCCGCGCCTCTTGTGCCTTGAGTGCTTCAACCTCGCGCGACTGGCTTTCCGAGCTGGTCTTTTTCTCCTTCCGCCCACCAGCGGTATAGTATGACGACCATTTTGTGGACAAGCCTTTGCCGGACACACGACCAACTGACGTCGGCTTAGTGAGCTTATCCTTGTTTTTCATTATGTTCAACGCCCTATTTAAAGGGGTGTCGAAAGGGGAGCTCTGAGACGACCCCACGCTACTGCTTTCAGTCTCCTTCGCCAGAACAAGCTCAAGCGCCCTGGTCTTCGGATCCATGGTAAGCTCCTTTGTTATCGGGTCCTCCTTGTACCGGGCCCTGACATAGTTCCTGGTCTGCTTGTCACTTCTGTATTTCTCGAAGCGGGGCGGTAGGCCTTGCTCGGCACGCTCCACGTCCTCCTTGTCCCATATAGGCTCCTCCACTCTGTAACCGCCGGGACCGAGTTTGTGTTCCCCTAACTTCAACTCCCGCATTTCTTTCCCCCACTAAATTGATTCGGAGGTTGCACTGCTCTCGCACTTGATCTTGAACTCCTTGTAGTCCTCTTCGCTGATCGAAGGATTTTTCGCCTTGATCTTCTCATAACTATCACCTTTCTCAATCATTCTCTTCACCGCGCTTCTTCAAGTAGACAGGGCCGTGCTCATCCTCGTGAGGGCAGCACTATTCACTTTATTCCCTGCGAGGCTTGTGTTTTCAAATTCAGCGGGGAATTTGTATCGTTCGTGCAGCTTCGTGAAGAGGAGGTTGCGCAAATTCCCTCGGTCCTTATGCCTAAGGTTCTCGGTGTTGATCGAGACGGTGCTCCGGAGAATGCACCCGAGCTGAACCGAGTACCCCTTGACTAGATGTTTGGGCTCCGTTGGATGCCCGTCGGAGTCCACTTGAGTAAATTCCTCCTTGACGGTGCGGAGCGCGTTCGGGCGCCGATCCTTCCGTTGCTTCTTTGGTTGGCTGCCATCTGTGCGTGCGCTACCATCATTAGTGGTGGCATCCTCGGCGGCACCATTAGTGGTGGCATCCTCGGCGGCACCATCAGTGGTGTCATCCCCGACGCCACTAGGGGTTGTGTAGTCAGGATCGGTGTCTTCCGCGGTGTCCTCATAGCGGTGAGGTTGTTACTCCAACTCCTGGGACAGCTCCCAGAGTTGCTTGCCGCCTGAACCACCGGCCTCATCATTGTGGGCCATGTTTCGCTCTAAATAGGAAAAAAGTTTGGTCAAAAAGTTAGTTATTGTCAAGGAACAAGATCATGGTCTCATCATTTAGGGTTTGTCGACACCGATAAAGTTGTGAGGATGTGATGCTACACTACATTCTAATAAAGTTGGCAAGAGCACAGCACTTGTAAGTGATACCCTGCTTCATTCACTATGTAAGAAACAAGAGAGTTCACAAGCTTTGGCCTATGTTTTTCAATAATTAGTCAGATAATGTATTTATTTGGACCTAGGAGAATAAACAAGCAAGAACCAGAACACCACCAGATCTAGATAGATTATACCAAAATCAGTACACTAGCTAGTCGACATACAGACTAATAGAGATTTGTAATTCACCAACCCTAGAACACGGGGGAAGAGGGTTGTGGTACTCGCGGGAGGTAGCCTAGGGGGGAGGGGAAGGGGGGAGAGGTGAGGAATCACCTGTGGGATAACGGCAGGCTGCCGTAGGAGGGCGTCGGTGTCAAGGAGGCGGCGGGCGGCGGCGCATCGAGGAGGAGGTGGCACGTCGAGGAGGAGGCGGCGCGTCGAGGAGGAGGCGCGTCGAGGAGGAGGCGGCATGTTGAGGAGGAGGCGGTGTGTCGAGCTTGCCACCCACCTTGGAGCCCGAACCCTGGGGCGTGCAGGCGTGGCGGACGGAGGGGACGGAGGGGACGGAGGGGGCGGCGCTCGCGGGGGAGGCGGGGCTCGGGGGGAGGCGGTACTCGAGGGGGAGGAAGGGGAAAGGGAGGCGGCGGGGGCACGTGGGCGGCTGCGGCGGATGGAGGCGGTGGATGGCAGGGGCGCGTGGGCGGCTACGGCGGCGGCGGATGGTGGTGGTCGATCGAGGGGGATCTGGCGAGGGAGGGAGGGAGGACCAGTGCGAGGGCAGTAGGTGGAGTGGGGGGAGGGTTCTAATGGCGCACCACCCCCTCGTGCGCCATAAGTACGACTATTCTAATGGCGCACCTCCCCTCGGTGCGTCATTAGAATTTTGTTTTAATCTAGCCCACTAGCCCTATCTACAACCTAACCCTATCTATAATAGAACCCCCCCACTAGCCCGACTGGTCAGCACGCAGCACACACACCAGCAGGTCCTGGGTTCGATTCCCAGGCTCCCCGGTATTTGTTTTATGCATTTTAAATGCTGTTTGATATTTTTTTTGTGTTTAAATATGTTCAAACTTGTTTAAATCATAACATTAATATTTTTTATAAAAACGGTAATAATTTTTTTTAAAATATGTTCAAATTTGTTACTTGAAAAATATCATCGGCGGTGGCGGTGGAGCGGGGGAGGGTGCGAGGGGTGCCCGTTGGCGGCGGTGGAGCAGGGGAGGGTGCGGGGGGCAGGTGCTCGTCGGCGGCGGTGGAGCGGGGGAGGGTTGCGGTGGGTCGGCGGCGGCGGTGGAGCTAGCGGGGGAGGGTGCGGGTGGGATCGAGATGGAGGGGGATCAAGATCGAGATGGAGGGGGAATCGAGATGAGATGGAGGGGGATCGAGATCGAGATGGAGGGGGAATCGATATCGAGATGGAGGGGGATCGAGATCAAGTGTCCTCATGAATTCAAAAAGTTCCCATGAAATTTAAAAATATTCATGATATCAAAAAGTGCCCATGAAATACAATCGAGAAATGAAGACTACGATTTAAATACAATCGATCTTAGCTAGCTATCTGTTCACAATCTTCTTGCCCTTCTTTTTCGCAAATGGAGTTCTTCTGTGGAATGGACGTCCTTTAGGTAGGGTGGTCCTGCTTCTTCTTGTGGTGTGTGCTGCTACTTCATCGTCGTCATCATGTTCGATCTTTGGGTCACCGTACTTGTCGAAGTCTTGCTCATTGGCTACTCCATCCATTCTGATGATCTTCCTTTTGCCTCTCCTCACGACAACACGATTGGGCTTTGATGGGTCGGTAATGAAGAAGCATTGGTCCACTTGGGAAGCCAGTACCCATGGCTCATTTTTCGCGGTGACGTTTGCGCCCGCGGTCTTGGATTTGGCTTCGGGTATAACCATGGTGGTGAAATACTGGTCTTCTTTTAGGACGCTCTTGGCCCATCTGACACGGAACATCGGGACCTTCTCTCCAACGAAGCTCAGCTCCCAGATCTCCTCGATCCTTCCGTAGTATCTGTCCTTGTCGTTACCGGTGTAGGATTCCATCATTACCCCGGAGTTCTGATAACCATCACTCTTTATGTCCTTGTTCTCGGTGTAGAATGTGTAGCCGTTGATATCTTACGCCTCATATGTCATCAGGTTGTGCTCGTCGGCGGCGGTGGAGCGGGGGAGCGTTGCGGTGGGTCGTCAGCGGCGGTGGAGCTAGCGGGGGAGGGTGCGGGTGGGATCGAGATGGAGGGGGTCGAGATCAAGATGGAGGGGGAATCGAGATCGAGATGGAGGGGGAATCGTATCGAGATGGAGGGGGATCGAGATCAAGTGTCCTCATGAATTCAAAAAGTGCCCATGAAATTTAAAAATATTCATGATATCAAAAAGTGCCCATTAAATACAATCGAGAAATGAAGACTACGATTTAAATACAATCGATCTTAGCTATCTATCTGTTCACAATCTTCTTGCCCTTCTTTTTCGCAAATGGAGTTCTTCCGTGGAACAGACGTCCTTTAGGTAGGGTGCTCCTGCTTCTTCTTGTGGTGTGTGCTGCTACTTCATCGTCGTCGTCATGTTCGATCTTTGGGTTGCCGTACTTGTCGAAGTCTTGCTCATTGGCTACTCCATCCATTCCGATGATCTTCCTTTTTCCTCTCCTCACGACAACACGACTGGGCTTTGACGAGTCGGTAATGAAGAAGCATTGGTCCACTTGGGAAGCTAGTACCCATGGCTCATTTTTTGCGGTGACGTTTGCGCCCGCAGTCTTAGATTTGGCTTCGGGTATAACCATGGTGGTGAAATACCGGTCTTCTTTTAGGACGCTCTTGGCCCATCTGACACGGAACATCGGGATCTTCTCTCCAGCGTAGCTCAGCTCCCAGATCTCCTCGATCCTTCCATAGTATCTGTCCTTGTCCTTAACGGTGTAGGATTCCATCGTTACCCCGGAGTTCTGATAACCATCGCTCTTTATGTCCTTGTTCTCGGTGTAGAATGTGTAGCCGTTGATATCGTACGCCTCATATGTCATCAGGTTGTGCTCGGCGCCCTGTGACAAGGCGAATATGAGTTGTTCTTCCGCGGAAGAATCCTCATGTAAAGGGTACGACAGAAGCTTCTGCTTGAACCAACGCGTGAAACATGAGTTGTGCTCTTTGATTATATCTCCATCCGTCCTCTGTTGGCCTCGGTCATTGTACGTCTTCTCAATAAAGGTTTTGTGCTCTACCACCCAAGGATCGACCACGTCTATATGTTGTAGCGTGACTAGGTTTTCTCTTTCAAAGTCGGCGAGTCGACCCTTGAAGTCGACAAGCAATTCGCGGCGACCCTCACGGTGACCCCATCCAGCGAGCCTGCCGAGGTGCCTGTTGACGGGCAGACCAACGGGGTTCTCGATGCCTAGATAATTCGTGTAGAAGGAGATGCACTCTTCGGTTAGAAAGCCCCTGGCTATACTTCCCTCTGGACGTGACATGTTGCGAACGTATCCTTTGATGACACCATTCATCCTTTCGAACGGCATCATGCTGTGCAGGAACGTCGACCTGAGTTGGATGATATCATCCACGATATGGACCAGCAGATGCACCATAACATTGAAGAATGCGGGCAGGAAGTACATCTCAAGCTCACATAGTATCACCACGATCTCTTCCTGTAGCCTTCTGAGTTGCCTCACGCCAATCGACTTCTGAGAGATGACGTCGAAAAAGTTGCATAGGCCAAATAGCGTTTCACGGACATGCGCGTCCATGATCCCACGGATGGCAACTGGAAGTATCTGCGTCATCAGCATGTCACAGTCGTGAGACTTCATCCCGCTGAACATCTGCTTCGCTGGGTCTAGGTATCTGCTTATCTTCCCCGCGTAACCGTAAGGGAGTTTTACTCCTACAAGGCAGGTGAAAACTGCTCGATTTCCTCCTGACTTAGAGTGAAGCACGCGGGAGGGTAGTCATTTCCAGTCTTCTTGGCCTTTTTGCCTTTGCGATGAGTTTCTGTGTCCTGCTTCGCCTCATCATCATCATTAGTGTGAAGCTCCTGCCTGATGCCCATTGATTTCAAGTCTGCCCTTGCTTTCGGCCCATCTTTGGTCCTCTCCGGCATGTTGAGCAAGGTACCAAGCAGACTCTCGCACACGTTCTTCGTGATATGCATGGTATCAAGGCTGTGAGGCACACGGTGGATCTTCCAGTACGGCAAGTCCCAGAAAACAGACCTCGTTTTCCATACCTTCAGCAGCGGCTCTGGCGCCTTTCGCTTCTTTCTCGGCTCTGGCGCCTTTTGCTTCTTTCCCAGGAGTGGTCAATCTTTCCAATTTTTCAATAGCTCGTCTATTTCCTCGCCGCTCCTCGTACGCGGGTGTTTTCGGGGTTCGGTTTCACCATCAAACAGATTCTTGCGTTTCCTCCACGGGTCAGCGTCGCGAAGCCACCTTCGATGTCCCATGAACATGGTTTTCATCCATGCACCTTACGCATCTAGATGGCGATAGGTTGTGTCATCCATGCACCTTACGCATCCAAAAAATCCGTGGACTACCTGCCCCGCGAGATATCCGTAATCGAGATAGTCGTGCACCGTCGTGAGCAGTGCGGCTCTTATAGGGAAATATTCTTTCTCTGCGGCGCCCACGTATTGGCTGGTGTTTTCCACAGCGTGTCTAGCTCCTCTTTCTGCAGCCCTAGATACAGATTGATGTTGTTCCCTGGTTGTTTCGGCCCTTCAATTAGCATACTCATGTGAATGTACTTCCTCTTCATGCACAACCAGGGGGGAAGGTTGTACATCCACACAAACACAGGCCAGGTGCAATGTGTGCTTCTCTGGCTGCCAAATGGATTGACTCCATCGGTGCTCGCGCCCAGCACGATGTTCCTTGGATCCTTCCCAAATTCTGGGTATTCAAAGTTCAACGCCTGGCACTGGCTCGCATCCTTAGGGTGACTCAGCATCTTGTCTTTTTTATTTATCTCCGGATCATTTCCGTCATCTTCCTGCTTCTTCTCCTCCCTATCCGCGTGCCAACACAGGAGCTTTGCTACCTTAGGGTCCACGAAATACCACTGCAGACGAGGAGTGATCGAAAAGTACCACACCGATTTTCGAGGAGCTTTCTTCCTCTTCTTGTATCGAGTGACGCCGCACACCGGACATATGGTAGACTCCGCGTCCTCGTTCCGATAAATGATGCAATTGTTCATGCACACATGGTATTTCACGTGCGGTAAATCCAGAGGACACACGATTTGCTTCGCCTCCTCGAACCTGGTCGGGCACTTGTTCCCCTTGGGAAGACGTTCGTGCCAGAATGACATGTTCTCGTTGAAGCATGCGTCGGTCATTTTGTGTTTTACCTTCATCCCCAGAGCCATGAGCATTACTTTCAGGCGGGTATCCTCGGGCCTGCATCCTTCATACAATGGAGTAACCGCGTCTATCTCCAGTTGATCCAACTTGGCTTTCTCTCGGGCGGCAACTCTTGTGTTATCCGTCTGCTTGAGAAGCAGCTCTTGAATATGAGGGTCCTCCACCCAGCCTCCATCGTCGTCTGCTTCGGCATCTTCATCTTCATGATCATGCCCTTCGTCTTGATCTTCCTCATCATCATGTACGACATCTTCTACATGATGACTGTGTATAGCATCACCGTCGTGATCATGTCCTGGAGATTCTTCGTCTTCTCGCCCGCCCTCGCCGAAGTGGTACTTGTCTTGTTGCCCTTCCTCATTTCTTGCCCGGCCCCCATGGACGACTTCATAGTCATCTTCATCACCTTGCCACCGATAGCCATCCATGAAACCATGCAAGAGCAGGTGGTCCTGCACCTGCCCGGAATCCGGGTCCGCAATAAGGCTCTTCAGCTTGCATCTTTGACACGGACATCTTATCTCCATCTCGTTCTTTTGAAGCATCTCGGCCTTCGGAGCTCAAAAACCTATTCACGATGCCTTCGGTCATTGTGCGGACCATGGTCGCCTGCGGGGTAGAGCAAAACGATATTTTAGAACCAAGAAAAAATTTGGCATGACCTTCCCTAAAAATAGGACCAAAAAGAATGCATAGTGCCAAAATTCTCGCCGAAACGGAAA
The DNA here is from genome assembly GCF_018294505.1 of Triticum aestivum. NCBI lineage: Eukaryota > Viridiplantae > Streptophyta > Magnoliopsida > Poales > Poaceae > Triticum > Triticum aestivum. The sequence continues at coordinate 428,506,306 of NC_057795.1, read as the reverse complement.
TGAATCAACATTCCGACAAAATATTGGCAACTATCGCATTTCAAATACCGGTACCTGCAAACACAAACATATATGCAACACCACAAACACATGCAACACCACAAACATACATAGATCTGGCTAGGCCACAAAAAGTGCATGTGCACGTTGTTGGAGCGAGCTAGGGAGAAAAAATGTAGATCTACATCATGAAGATAGCTTTCCCCTTACTTACCTATCAAAAAAAGATAATTTCACCACTTAATTTTGATGAATCTATGGTGGAAATGAGGTGAAGAAGAGGAGGCAGCCGAAAGCTTGGAGAAGGAGGTGGAGGGAATGAAGTGGGGAAAGTGAGTGGGTAGGTGTGGCTGTCCAAAATATCTTGTTGGGGTCCCAGGTTACTAATGGCGCACCACCTGCAAATGCGCCATTAGTAACCCTAGTTACTAATGGCGCACCTGCAGGTGGTGTGCCATTAGTAGTTTTGCAGAAGAGTAATATATATATATATATATATATATATATATATATATATATATATATATATATATATATATACTAATGGCGCACTGTGACACGGTGCGCCATTTGTAGTTTAAACTAGTAATGGCGCACTGTGACACGGTGCGCCATTAGTAGTTTTGCAAAAAAAAATTAAAAAAAATTCAGTACTGGCGCACTCCTAGTCCGGTGCGCCATTACTAGTTAGAACTAGTAATGGCGCACTTAGGTCGGATGCTCCATTAGTATGTATGTAAAAATGAAAAAAAAAATATCACTAGTGGCACACCTTTTGTCTGGTGTGCCATTAGTGTGTTCCACACTAATGGCGCATCACCAACTGGTGCGCCATTAGTATATAGTAGTGGTGCACTACTTCCCAGGTGCGTCATTAGTGTCAATCCTATCTATAGCCCTTTTCCTAGTAGTGTGAATCATATAGTAGATATGATCAACATAGATATGTTCACCATTCAAAACTACTCCATCTCACGTGATGGTCGAACATGGTTTAGTTGATATGGATCACGTGATCATTTAGATGACTAGAGGAATGTCTATCTAAGTGGGAGTTCTTTAGTAATATGGTTAATTGAACTTTAATTTATCATGAACTTAGTCCTGATAGTATTTGCAAATTATGTTGTAGATCAGTAGCTCTCGTTGTAGCTTCCCTATGTTTTTTGATATGTTACTAGAGAAAACTAAGTTGAAAGATGATAGTAGCAATGATGCGGACTGGGTCCATGATCTGAGGTTTATCCTCATTGCTGCCCAGAAGAATTATGTCCTTGATGCACCGCTAGGTGACAAACCTATTGCAGGAGCAGATGCAGACGTTATGAACGTTTGGCTAGCTCAATATGATGCTACTTCATAGTTTAGTGCACCATGCTTTACAGCTTAGAACCGGGACTTCAAAAACGTTTTTGAAACGCCACGGAGCATATGAGATGTTCCAAGAGCTAAAATTGGTATTTCAGACTCATGCCCGTATCGAGAGGTATGAGCCCTCTGACAAGTACTTCGCCTAGAAGGATGGAGGAGAATAGCTCAGCTAGTGAGCATGTACTCAGAATGTATGGGTACTACAACCGCTTGAATCAAGTGGGAGTTAATCTTCTAGATAAGATAGTGATTGACAGAGTTCTCTAGTCACCATAACCAAGTTGCTGGAACTTCATGATGAACTATAATATGCAAGGGATGACAAAAGCAATTCCCGAGCTCTTTGTGATGCTGAAATCAACAAAGGTAGAAATCAAGAAAAAGCATCAAGTGTCGATGATTAAACAAGATCACTGGTTTCAAGAAAAGAGCAAAGGGAAAGAAAGGGAACTTCAAGAAGAATGGCAAGAAAGTTGTCACTCTCGTGAAGAAGCCCAAAGCTGAACCTAAGCCTGAAACTAAGTGCTTCTATTTCAAAGGAAATGGTCACTGGAAGCGGAGTTACCCCAAATATCTGGTGGATAAGAAGGATGGCAAAGTGAACAAAGGTATATTTGATAGACATGTTATTGATGTGTAACTTACTAGTGCTCGTAGTAACCCCTGGGTATTTGTTCAGTTGCTAGGATTAGTAACTCAAAACAGGAGTTGCAGAATAAATAGAGACTAGTTGAGGGTGAAGTGACAATGTATGTTGGAAGTGGTTCCAAGATTGATATGATCATCATCGCACAGCCCCTATACTTTCGGGATTAGAGTTGAACCTAAATAAGGTGTTTGCGTTAAAGCATGAATATGATTAGATCATGTTTATTGCAATACGGTTATTCATTTAAGACAAAGAATAATTGTTATTCTATTTACATGAATAAAACCTTCTATGGTCATACACCCAATGTTGATGGTTTATTGTATCTCGATAGTAGTGATACATATATTCATAATATTGATGCCAAAAGATTCAAAGTTGATAATGATAGTCCGACATACTTGTGGCACTACCGTTTAGGGCATATTGGTGTAAAGCGCATGAAGAAACTCCATGCTGATGGGCTTTTGGAATCACTTGATTATGAATCATTTTATACTTGCAAACCGTGCCTTTTGGGCAAGATGACTAAAACTCCGTTCTCCAGAACAATGAACGAGCTAATGACTTATTGGAAATAATACATACTGATGTATGCGGTTTGATGAGTGTTGAGGCTCGTGGCAGGTATCATTATTTTCTGACCTTCACAGATGATTTGAGCAGATATGGGTATATCTACTTAATGAAACACAAGTCTGAAACATTTGAAAAGTTCAAAAAAAATTAAGAGTGAAGTGGAGAATCATTGTAACAAGAGAATAAAGTTTCTACGATCTGATTGTGGAGATGAATATTTGAATTACGAGTTTGGCCTTAATTTAAAACAATGTGGAATAGTTTCACAGCTCACGCCACCTAGAACACCACAACGTAATGGTGTGTCCGAATTTCATAACCGCACTTTATTAGATATGGTGCGATCTATGATGTCTCTTACCGATTTACAACTATCGTTTTGGGATTATGCATTAGAGACAGCTGCATTCACATTATAAATAGGGCACCGTCAAAATCCGTTGAGACGACACCATATGAACGATGGTTTGGCAATAAACCTAAGTTGTCGTTTCTTAAAGTTTGGGGATGTGATGCTTATGTGAAAAAGCTTCAACCTGATAAGCTCGAGCCCAAATCGGAGAAATGTGTCTTCATAGGATACCCAAAAGAAACTGTTGGGTACACCTTCTATCACAGACCCTAAGGCAAGATATTCATTGCTAAGAATGGATCCTTTCTAGAGAAGGAGTTTCTCTCGAAAGAAGTGAGTGGGAGGAAAGTAGAACTTGATGAGGTAATTGTACTTTCTCCCGAATTGGAAAGTAGTTCATCACAGAAATCAGTCCTAGTGATTCCTACACCAATTAGTGAAGAAGCTAATCATGATGATCATGAAACTTCAGATCAAGTTACTACGGAACCTCATAGGTCAACCAGAGTATGGTCCGCACCAGAGTGGTATGGTAATCCTATTCTAGAAGTCGTGTTACTAGACCATGATGAACCTACAAACTATGAGGAAGCACCGATGAGCCCAGATTCCGCGAAATGGCTTGAGTCCATGAAATCTAAGATGGGATCCATGTATGTTAACAAAGTGTGGACTTTGGTGGACTTGCTCGATGATCGGAAAGCCATAGAAAATAAATGGATCTTCAAGAGGAAGACAGACGCTGATAGTAGTGGTACTATCTACAAAGCTTGACTTGTAGCAAAAGGTTTTCGACAAGTTCAAGGTGTTGACTACAATGATATTTTCTCAACGGTAACGATACTTAAATCCATCTGAATCATGTTAGCAGTTGCCATATTTTATGAAATCTAGCAAATGGATGTCAAAACTGCGTTCCTTAAATGGATATTTCTTAAAGAAGAGTTGTATATGATGCAACTAGAAGGTTTTATTGATCCAAAAGGTGCTAACAAAGTGTGCAAGCTCCAGCGGTCCATTTATGGACCGCTACAAGCCTCTCAGAGTTGGAATATACGCTTTGATAGTGTGATCAAAGCATATGGTTTTATACAAACTTTTGGAGAAGCATGTATTTACAAGAAAGTGAGTGGGAGCTCTGTAGCATTTCTAATATTATATGTGGATGACATATTGTTAATTGGAAATACTACAGAATTTCTAGATAGCATAAAAGGATACTTGAATAAGCATTTTTTTTAATGAAAGACCTCGGTGAAGCTGCTTACATATTGGGCATCAAGATCTATAGAGATAGATCAAGACGCTTGATAAGATTTTTCAATGAGTACATACCTTGACAAGATTTTTAAAGAGTTCAAAATGGATCAGTCAAAGAAGGAGTTCTTGCCTGTATTACAAGGTGTAAAGTTGAGTAAGACTCAAAGCCCGACCACGCTAGAAGATAGAAAGAGAATGAAAGTCATTCCCTATGCCTCAGTCATAGGTTCTATAAAGTATGACATGCTATGTACCAGACCCATTGTGTGCCTTGCTGTGAGTTTGGCAAGAGGGTACGATAGTGATCCATCAAAGTTATCCTTAATTACCTAAGAGATCTAAGGAAGTATTTCTTGGTTATGGAGGTGATAAAGAGTTCATCGTAAAGAGTTACGTCGATATAAGCTTTACACCAATCCAGATGACGTCGAGTCTCAATCTGGATACATATTGAAAGTGGGTGCAATTAGCTAGAGTAGCTCCATGCAGAGCATCGTAGACATAGAAAATTTGCAAAATACATACGGCTCTGAATTTAGCAGACCCATTGACTAAACTTCTCTCACAAGCAAAACATGATCACACCTTAGTACTCTTTGGGTGTTAATCACATAGCAATGTGAACTAGATTATTAACTCTAGTAAACCCTTTGGTTGTTGGTCACATGGCGATGTGAGCTATGGGTGTTAATCACATACAGATGTGAACTATTGTGTTAAATCACATGGCGATGTGAACTAGATTATTGACTCTAGTGCAAGTGGGAGGCTGAAGGAAACATGCCCTAGAGGCAATAATAAAGTTGTTATTTATATCTCCTTATATCATGATAAATGTTTATTATTCATGCTAGAATAGTATTAAACGGAAACTTAGTAAATGTGTGAATATATAGGCAAAACAAAGTGTCCCTAGTATGCCTCTACTTGACTAACTCGTTAATCAAAGATGGTTATGTTTCCTGACCATAGACATGTGTTGTCATTTGATGAACGGGATCACATCATTAGAGAATGATGAGATGGACAAGACCCACCCGTTAGCTTAGCATAATGATCGATAAGTTTTATTGCTATTGCTTCCTTCATGACTTATACATGTTCCTCTGACTATGAGATTTTGCAACTCCTGAATACCGGAGGAACACCTTGTGTGCTATCAAACATCACAACGTAACTGGGTGATTACAAAGATGCTCTACAGTTATCTCCGAAGGTGTTTCTTGGATTGGCATAGATCAAGATTAGGATTCGTCACTCCGTGTATAGCAGAGGTATCTCTGGGCCCTCTCGGTAATGCTCATCACTATAAGCCTTGCAAGCAAAGTTAGTTATGGAATGAAGCATTACAGAACGAGTAAAGAGACTTGTCGGTAACAAGATTGAACTAGGTACGATGATACCAATGATCGAATCTCAAGCAAGTAACATACCGATGACAAAGGGAACAACGTATGTTGTTGTGTGGTTTGACCGGTAAAGATCTCCGTAGAATATGTAGGAGCCAATATGAGCATCCAGGTTTCCGCTATTGGTTATTGATCGGAAATGTGTCTCGATCATGTCTACATAGTTCTCGAACCCGTAGGGTCCGCACGCTTAATGCTCGATGATGATTTGTATTATGAGTTATGTGATTTTAATGACCAAAGTTTGTTCGGAGTCCCGGATTAGATCACGGACATGATGAGGAGTCTCGAAATGGTCAAGACATAAAGATTGATATATTGGAAGGTTATGTTCGGACACCAGAAAGGTTTCGGATTGATTCAGACATTTTTCGGAGTACCGGGAGGTTATTGGAACCCCCCAGGGGAAGTAGTGGGCCTTAATGGGCTTTAGTGGAAAGGAGAGGAGGGTCGCAGGGTGGGCGCCCCCCCCCCCCTTGGCTGGTCAATATTGGACTAGGAGGGGGCGGCGCCCCCCCCCCCCCCCTCTTTCCTTCTTCCTCTCCTACTCTTTCCCTCTCTCCCCTCTTGGAAAAAGGAAGGGGACTCCAACTAGGATTGGAAATCCTAGTTGGACTCCCCTGATACGTCTCCAACGTATCTATAATTTACGAAGCATTCATGCTATTTTATTATCTGTCTTGAATGATTATGGGCTTTATTATACACTTTTATATTACTTTGGGACTAACCTATTAACCGGAGGCCCAGCCCATATTGCTGTTTTATTGCCTATTTCAGTGTTTCGAAGAAAAGGAATATCAAACGGAGTCCAAACGGAATGAAACCTTCGGGAGCATGATTTTTGGAATGAACATGATCCGGGAGACTTGGAGTACAAGCCAGGGAAGCTTCAAGGAGGCCAGGAGATAGGAGGACGCGCCCACCCCCCTAGGCGCGCCCCCTGTCTCCTGGGCCCCTGGAGACTCCCCCGACCGACTTCTTTCGCCTATATATTCCCATATACCCTAAAACCATCGAATAAGAAGATAGATCAGGCGTTCCGCCGTCGCAAGCATCTGTAGCCACCAAAAACCTCTCGGGAGCCCGTTTCGGCACCCTGTCGGATGGGGAATCCATCATCGGTGGCCATCTTCATCATCTCGGCGCTCTCCATGACAAGGAGGGAGTATTTCACCCTCGCGGCTGAGGGTATGTACCAGTAGCTATGTGTTTGATCTCTCTCTCTCGTGTTCTCTCTATGGCACGATCTTGATGTATCGCGAGCATTACTATTATAGTTGGATCTTATGATGTTTCTCCCCCCTCTACTCTCTTGTGATGAATTGATTTTTCCTCTTGAAGTTATCTAATCGGATTGAGTCTTTAAGGATTTGAGAACACTTGATGTATGTCTTGCCGTGTTTATCTGTGGTGACAATGGGATATCACGTGATCCACTTGATGTATGTTTTGGTGATCAACTTGCGGGTTCCGCCCATGAACCTATGCATAAGGGTTGGCACATGTTTTCATCTTGAATCTCCGGTAGAAACTTTGGGGCACTCTTTGAATTACTTTGTGTTGGTTGGATAGTCGAATCTAAGATTGTGTGATGCATATCGTATAATCATGCCCACGGATGCTTGAGGTGACAATGGAGTATCTAGGTGACATTAGGGTTTTGGTTGATTTGTGTCTTAAGGTGTTATTCTAGTATGAACTCTTGAATAGATCGATCCAAAAGAATAACTTTGAGGAGGTTTCGTACCCTACCATAATCTCTTCGTTTGTTCTCCGCTATTAGTGGCTTTGCAGTGACTCTTTGTTGCATGTTGAGGGATTGTTATATGATCTATCTATGTTATTATTGTTGAGATAATTTGCACTAGTGAAAGTATGAACCCTATGCCTTGTTTCCTACCATTGCAATACCATTTACGCTCACTTTTATCATTAGTTACCTTGCTGTTTTTATATTTTCAGATTACAAAAACCTATATCTACCATCCATATTGCACTTGTATCACCATCTCTTCGCCGAACTAGTGCACCTATACAATTTACCATTGTATTGGGTGTGTTGGGGACACAAGAGACTCTTTGTTATTTGGTTGTAGGGTTGTTTGAGAGAGACCATCTTCATCCTACGCCTCCCACGGATTGATAAACCTTAGGTCATCCACTTGAGGGAAATTTGCTACTGTCCTACAAACCTCTGCACTTGGAGGCCCAACAACGTCTACAAGAAGAAGGTTGTGTAGTAGACATCAAGCTCTTTTCTGGCGCCATTGTCAGGGAGGCTAGGTAAGCGGCACTCACACCCCGTCAACTAAGCTCTTTTCTGGCACCATTGTCGGGGAGGTGAGTGCTTGAAGGTATATCTTTAGATCTTGCAATCAAATCTTTTTGTTTCTTGTTTTATCACTATTTTAGTTTATAAAATAAAACTACCAAAAAATGGATTTGAGTTTATCTCATACGCTTCATATTTTTAATATCTTTCGTGAGTATGATGAAAAGGAAAATTGTGCTCAAGTGCTAGAAGAAGAATTACATAGAATGCTTGGGATGAAATATATGAATGATGAGCATGATTGCAATGTTGTTAGTATGAATTCCTTGAATATCCATGATGCTAATGACAAGCTTGGGGATGCTATGTTTGATGAAGATGATATTTTTTGTCCCCCAAGTTTTGATGAGCAAATTTATTATGATGAAATCATGCCTCCTATTTATGATGATTATATTGATGAAAGTGGGTTTGGAAGAGTGTCAAATTTAGGAAGTAGTGATCCCACTATTTTGGAGGATGTTGAATCTTATTGTGATGAATATGAAAGTGGATTTGGAAGAGTGTCAACTTTATTTAGTGATGATTCCACTATTTCGGAAGAGGTTCCAATTGATTATGAGAACAAAGTTGCTATCTATGATGATTATTGTGATGACTTGTATGCTATTAGGAATAATGATAACCATGAAACTTGTCATAATGATTTTAGTTTTCAATTGGATTATGCCTCACATGATAATTATTTTGTTGAGTTTGCTCCCACTACTATTCATGAGAAGAAATTTGCTTATGTGGAGAGTAGTAAATTTTCTATGCTTCTAGATCATGAAAAGAATGCTTTAGGTGCTGGTTATATTGTTAAATTCATTCATGATGCTACTGAAAATTATTATGAGGGAGGAACTTATGCTTGTAGGAATCGCAATTATATCAAGTTTCCTCTCTATGTGTTGAAAATTTTGAAGTTATGCTTGTTCTGCCTTCCTATGCTAGTTGATTATTGTTCCCATAAGTTGTTTGCTCCCAAAATCCCTATGCATAGGAAGTGGGTTAGGCTTAAATGTGCTAGTCATATGCTTCCTGATGCTCCCGTTATGTTTCAATTCTTATCTTTTATGTGAGCATCATTGCCATCATCATGCCTAGCTAAAAAGGCATTAAAGAAAAGCGTTTGTTGGGAGACAACCCAATATTTATCCTTACTGTTTTTGTGTGTTCACATGATTATGCTACTCTAGTAATCATGTTTTATAGCTTTTGTTTCGATAAAGTGCCAAGTAAGACCTTTAGGATAGCTTACGGTGATAGTTGTGTTTATCCTGCTGAAAATCAGAAACTTTTGCACCCATTAAAGTAGTTTTGATAATTCACAAGAACGTGCTTTTGATCTGATTCTTTTTGGACTTACAGAAGTATACGTTTGATGCGGATTACTACAGACTGTTCTGTTTTTGACAGATTCTGTTTTCTATGTGTTGTTTGCTTATTTTGATGAATCTATTAGTAGTATCGGAGGGTATGAACCATAGAGAAGTTGTAATACAGTAGATATTACACCAATATGAATTTAGAATGAGTTCACTATAGTACCTAAGTGGTAGTTTTATTTTTTTATACTAACGGAGCTTACAAGTTTTCTGTTGAGTTTTGTGTTGTGAAGTTTTCAAGTTTTGGGTAAAGATTGGATGGACTATGGAATAAAGAGTGGCAAGAGCCTAAGCTTGGGGATGCCCAAGGAACACAGAGGTAATATTCAAGGACAACCAAGAGCCTAAGCCGTGGGATGCCCCGGAAGGCATCCCCTCTTTCGTCTTCGTTCATCGGTAACTTTACTTGGAGCTATATTTTTATTCACCGCATGATATGTGTTTTACTTGGAGCGTCATTTTCTTTTGTTAGTATTTGCTTCCTGTTATTTATAATAATGTTTTGCATCTTTCAATAAAAATGTCAAGGATAGCCTTTACGATGCCTATTTTGCCAATATACATGTTGCTGTTTGAAAATAGAAAGTTTACCGCTATTGCAAAAATTCCCTAGAAAAGTCAGAGAATGGTATAATGTTGAAACTTTTTGAATAATGAGCTCTGATAAATCTTCTACAGCGTAATATTTTTCTCATAATTTTTGGAGTTAGGGAAGTATGATGAATCTTGCATTCTTTACAAACTATACTGTTTTGGCAGATTGCTGCTATGGTTGCATTGTTTGCATATGTTTGCTTGTTTAATGATTCTATTTGAGGATAGGAGTATTAAATATGCAGAGACATTTAGTATGCAATGTTGAACAATAATTTTAGTGATTTGTTACAGTAGAAAATGATAAGGTTTTTGCATTGGTTTATACTAAGTTATCTCACGAGTTCTTGTTGAGTATGGTGTGGATGAAGCTTTTGATAAAAAGAGAAACCATGATATGAGAGGAATTAAGGAGACACGAAAGTTCAAGCTTGGGGATTCCCAAGGCACCCCAAGATAATACTTCAAGAAGTCTCAAGCATCTAAGCTTGGGGATGCCCCGGTAGGCATCCCACCTTTCTTCTTCAACAACTATCGGTTAGTATCGGTTGAGCCTAAGTTTTTGCTTCTTCACATGAGTTGTGATATCCTTGCAATGTCATTTTATTTTGTTTAGCTTGATGTTTGAATAAAGTACTTAAGATCTGAAATTATTAAATGAGAGAGAGTCTTCACATAGTTACATAATTATTTAGCTACTCATTGATCTTCACTTTTATCTTTTTGGAGTAGTTTGTCATTTACTCGTGTGCTTCACTTATATCCTATGAGTAAATGGTTGAATGAGTTGAATGTCATAAATCTGAAATTATATATGTTTCATTTGCTTATCCCATGGGGAGTAATGACTTCACATCTAATAAGTAGAGGTTGTAAATTTATTGAAGGTTAGCAAGCATTGTATTGGTCATTTGAACAATTCATGAAAGAATATTTAAGGAAGAGAGATTTCACATATAAATATACTATCCTAGACATTTTTATAATTGTGAGCACTCATTAAGTATGACATGCTAAAGAGTTGATGTTGGACAAGGAAGACAACATAATGGTTTATGTTTTCTCACATCTCAGTTAAAGTATATTATCATGGATCATTCAAACATGTTGAGCTTGCCTTTCCCCCTCATGCTAGCCAAATTCCTTGCACCAAGTAGAGATACTACTTGTGCTTCCAAATATCCTTAAACCCAATTTTTCCATGAGAGTCCACCATACCTACCTATGGATTGAGTAAGATCCTTCAAGTAAGTTGTCATCGGTGCAAGCAATAAAAATTGCTCTCTAAATATGTATGATCTATTAGTGTGAAGAAAATAAGCTTTATGCGATCTTGTTATGGAAGCAATAAAAGTGACAGACTGCATAATAAAGGTCCATATACAAGTGGCAATATAAAGTGACATTCTTTTGCATTAAGATTTTGTGCATCCAACCCTAAAAGCGCATGACAACCTCTGCTTCCCTCTACGAAGGGCCTATCTTTTACTTTATGCAAGAGTCAAGGTGATCTTCACCTTTCCCTTTTCATTTTATCCTTTGGCAAGCACCTCGTGTTGGAAAGATCCTGATATATATATATCCAATTGGATGTAAGTTAGCATGAACTATTATTGTTGACATCACCCAAAGGTGAATACGTTGGCAGGCAACACTATAAGCCCCTATCTTTCTCAGTGTCCGATTAAAACTCCATAACCATTAGTATTGCGTGAGTGTTAGCAATTGTAGAAGACTATATGATAGTTGAGTATGTGTAGTTTGCTAAATCAAAGCTCTGACATAGACCCTTCCTGAAAATAAGATGAATTGTAATTATTTGATGACTAAGAATGAAGTTTGCTAGTTTTCAAGAAAGTTTATGGTCTATACTTTAACATGTGAATAGCTTGTTACTTAATCTTGAGAAGTCTTATGAGATGAACTACTGTTATGACATATAATCATGCTAGAAAAAGGTGATTGAAATTATCATTGATCAAACTTGTGCACCTTCTAGCATTCACACTTCATAAATTCTTTCTTTTATCATTTACCTACTCGAGGACGAGCAGGAATTAAGCTTGGGGATGCTGATACGTCTCCAACGTATCTATAATTTATGAAGCATTCATGCTATTTTATTATATGTTTTGAAAGATTACGGGATTTATACACTTTTATATTACTTTGGGACTAACCTATTAACCGGAGGCCCAGCCCATATTGCTGTTTTATTGCCTATTTCGGTGTTTCGAAGAAAGGGACTATCAAACGGAGTCCAAACGGAATGAAACCTTCGGGAGCGTGATTTTTGGAACGAACATCATCCGGGAGACTTGGAGTACAAGCCAGGGAAGCTTCGAGGAGGCCAAGAGATAGGAGGGTGCGCCCACCCCCCTGGGCACGCCCCCTGTCTCATGGGCCCCTCGAGACTCCCCCGACCGACTTCTTTCGCCTATATATTGAAGGAAATATGCCCTAGAGGCAATAATAAAGTTATTATTTATTTCCTTATTTCATGATAAATGTTTATTATTCATGCTAGAATTGTATTAACCGGAAACATAATACATGTGTGAATACATAGACAATCATAGTGTCACTAATATGCATCTACTTGACTAGCTCGTTAATCGAAGATGGTTAAGTTTCCTAACCATAGACATGAGTTGTCATTTGATTAATGGTATCACATCATTAAGAGAATTATGTGGTTGACTTGACCCATTCCGTTAGCTTAGCACTTGATCGTTTAGTATGTTGTTATTGCTTTCTTCATGACTTATAGATGTTCCTATAACTATGACATTATGTAACTCCCGCTTACTGGAGGAACACTTTGTGTGCTACCAAACGTCACAACGTAACTGGGTGATTATAAAGGTGCTCTACAGGTGTCTCCAAAGGTACTTGTTGAGTTAACGTATTTCGAGATTAGGATTTGTCACTCCGATTGTCGGAGAGGTATCTCTGGGCCCTCTCGGTAATGCACATCACTATAAGCCTTGCAAGAAATGTAGCTAATGAGTTAGTTAGGGGATGATGCATTACGTAACGAGTAAAGAGACTTGCCGATAACGAGATTGAACTAGGTATTGAGATACTGACGATCGAATCTCGGGCAAGTAACATACCGATGACAAAGGGAACAACGTATGTTTTTATGCGGTTTGACCGATAAAGATCTTCATAGAATATGTAGGAGCCAATATGAGCATCTAGGCTCTGCTACTGGTTATTGACCGGAGATGAGTCTCGGTCATGTCTACATAGTTCTCGAACCCGTAGGGTCCGCACGCTAAAAGTTCGATGACGGTTATATTATGAGTTTATGTGTTTTGATGTACCGAAGGTAGTTCGGAGTCCCAGATGAGATCGGGGACATGACGAGGAGTCTTGAATTGGTCGAGATATAAAGATCGATATATTGGACGACTATATTCAGACTTCGGAAAGGTTCCGAGTGATTCTAGTATTTTTCGGAGTGCCGGAGAGTTACGGGAATTCGCCGGGGAGTATATGGGCCTTATTGGGCCATACGGGAATAGAGGAGAGAGGCCAAAAGGTAGGAGGCACGCGCCCCCCCTCTAGTCCGAATTGGACAAGGGGTGCAGCCCCCTTTTCCTTCTCCCTCTCCCGCTCTTTCCTTCTCTCCTACTTTGGAAAGGGAAGGGGAATCCTACTAGGACATGGGAGTCCTAGTAGGACTCCCCACACTTAGTGCGCCCCCTCTAGGGCCGGCCTCTCCCTCCCTCCTTTATATACGGGGGCAGGGGGCACCTCTAGACACAACAATTGATCATTGATCTCTTAGCCGTGTGCGGTGCCCCCCTCCACCATAGTCATCCTTGGTAATATCGTAGCAATGCTTAGGCGAAGCCCTGCGTCGGTAGAACATCATCATCGTCACCACGCCATCGTGCTGACGGAACTCTCCCTCAAAGCTCGGCTGGATCGGAGTTCGAGGGGCGTCATCGAGCTAAATGTGTGCAAGAACTCGGAGGTGTCGTGCATTCGGTGCTTGATCGGTCGGATTGTGAAGAAGTACGACTACATCAACCGCATTGTGCAAACGCTTCCACTTTCGGTTTACGAGGGTACATAGACACACTCTCCCCTCTCATTGCTATGCATCACCATGATCTTGCGTGTGCGTAGGAAATTTTTTAAATTACTACGTTCCCCAACAGTGTTATCAGAGCCAGGTTTTATGCGTTGATGTTATATGCACGAGTAGAACACAAGTGAGTTGTGGGCGATACAAGTCATACTGCTTACCAGCATCTGACACTTTGGTTTGGCGGTATTGTTGGATGAAGCGGCCCGGACCAACAATACGCGTACGCTTACACGAGACTAGTTTTACCGCCGTGCTTTGCACACAGGTGACTAGCGGGTGTCAGTTTCTCCAACTTTAGTTGAACCGAGTGTGGCTATGCCCGGTCCTTGAGAAGGTTAAAACAGCACTAACTTGACGAACTATCATTGTGGTTTTGATGCGTAGGTAAGAACGGTTCTTGCTCAGCCCGTAGCAGCCATGTAAAACTTGCAACAACAAAGTAGAGGATGTCTAACTTGTTTTTGCAGGGCATGTTGTGATGTGATATGGTCAAGGCATGATGCTATATTTTATTGTATGAGATGATCATGTTTTGTAACCGAGTTATCGGCAACTGGCAGGAGCCATATGGTTGTCGCTCTATTGTATGAAATGCAATCGCCCTGTAATTGCTTTACTTTATCACTAAGGGGTAGTGATAGTCGTAGAAGCAATAGTTGGCGAGACGACAACGATGCTACGATGGAGATCAAGGTGTCGCGCCGGTGATGATGGTGATCATGACGGTGCTTCAGAGATGGAGATCACAAGCACAAGATGATGATGGACATATCATATCACTTATATTGATTGCATGTGATGTTTATCTTTTATGCATCTTATCTTGCTTTGATTGACGGTAGCATTATAAGATGATCTCTCACTAAATTTCAAGATAAAAGTGTTCTCCCTAAGTATGCACCGTTGCCAAAGTTCGTCGTGCCCAGACACCATGTGATGATCGGGTGTGATAAGCTCTACGTCCATCTACAACGGGTGCAAGCCAGTTTTGCACATGTAGAATACTCAGGTTAAACTTGACGAGCCTAGCATATGCAGATATGGCCTCGGAACACTGAGACCGAAAGGTCGAGCGTGAATCATATAGTAGATATGATCAACATAGTGATGTTCACCATTGAAAACTACTCCATTTCACGTGATGATCGGTTATGGTTTAGTTGATTTGGACCACGTGATCACTTAGACGATTAGAGAGATGTCTATCTAAGTGGGAGTTCTTAAGTAATATGATTAATTGAACTTAAATTTATCATGAACTTAGTCCTGGTAGTATTTTGCAAATTATGTTGTAGATCAATAGCTCGCGTTGTTGCTTTCATATGTTTATTTTGATGTGTTCCTAGAGAAAACTGTGTTGAAAGATGTTAGTATCAATAATGCAGATTGGATCCGTGATCTGAGGATTGTCCTCATTGCTGAACAGAAGAATTATGCCCTTGATGCACCGCTAGGTGACAGACCTATTGCAGGAGCAGATGCAGACGTTATGAACGTTTGGCTAGCTCAATATGATGACTACTTGATAGTTTAGTGCACCATGCTTAACGGCTTAGAATTGGGACTTCAAAGACGTTTTGAACGTCATGGACCATATGAGATGTTCCACGAGTTCAAGTTAATATTTCAAGCAAATAACCGAGTTGAGAGATATGAAGTCTCCAAAAATTTCTATAGCTAAAAGATGGAGGAGAATTGCTCAACTAGTGAGCATGTGCTCAGATTGTCTTGGTACTACAATTGCTTGAATCAAGTGGGAGTTAATCTTCCAGATAAGATAGTGATTGATAGAGTTCTCTAATCACCATCACCAAGTTACTAGAACTTCGTGATAAACTATAGTATGCAAGGGATGACGAAAACGATTACCGAGCTCTTCATGATGTTGAAATCGATGAAGGTAGAAATGAAGAAAGAGCATCAAGTGTTGATGATTGACAAGACCACTAGTTTCAAGAAAAGGGCAAAGGGAAAGAAAGGGAAACTTCAAGTAGAATAGCAAGCAAGTTGTCACCCCCGTGAAGAAGCCCAAAGCTGAACCAAAGCTTGAAACTGAGTGCTTCTACTGCAAAGGAAATGGTCACTAGAAGCGGAAATGCCCTGAATATTTGGTGGATAAGAAGGATGGCAAAGTGAACAAGGGTATATTTGATATACAGGTTATTGATGTGTGCCTTACTAGTGTTTATAGTAGCCCCTGAGTATTTGATACTTGTTCGGTTGCTAAGATTAGTAACTCGAAACAGGAGTTACAGAATAAACAGAGACTAGTTGAAGGGGAAGTGACGATGAGTGTTGGAAGTAGTTCCAAGATTGATATGATCATCATCACACACTCCCTATACTTTCGGTATTAGTGTTAAACCTAAATAAATGTTATTTAGCATTTGCGTTGAGCATGAATATGATTTGATCATGTTTATTGCAATACAGTTATTCATTTAAAGTCGGAGAATAATTGTTGTTCTGTTTACATGAATAAAACCTTCAATGGTCATACACCCAATGAAAATAGTTTGTTGGATCTCGATCATAGTGATACACATATTCATAATATTGATGCCAAAAGATGCAAAGTTAATAATGATAGTGCAACTTATTTGTGGCACTATCGTTTGGGTCATATCGGTGTAAAGCGCATGAAGAAACTCCATAAAGATGGATTTTCAGAATCACTTGTTTATGAATCATTTGATGCTTGCGAACCGTGCCTTTTGGGCAAGATGACTAAAACTCCATTCTTCGGAACAATTGAACAAGCTACTGACTTGTTGGAAATAAACATACCGATGTATGTGGTCCAATGAGTGTTGATGCTCGTGGCAGGTGGCGGTGTCAAAACCGGCGGATCTCGGGTAGGGGGTCCTGATCTGTGCGTCTTAGGCTGATGGTAACAGGAAGCGAGGGACACAATGTTTACCCAGGTTCGGGCCCTCTCGATGGAGGTAAAACCCTACTTCCTGCTTGATTAATATTGAAGACATGAGTAGTACAAGAGTAGATCTACCACGAGATCGTAGAGGCTAAACCCTAAGAGCTAGCCTATGATGGTATGATTGTAATTGTGATCGGCCTTCTAAGGACCATCCTCTCCGGTTTATATAGACACCGGAGAGGGCTAGGGTTTACATGGAGTCGGTTACCAGTAAGGAAACACAATATCTGGATCTCCAAGCTTGTCGTCCACGCAAAGGAGAGTCCCATCCGGACACGGGACGGAGTCTTGAGTCTTGTATCTTCACGCTCCAATAGTCCGGACGATGTATATAGTCCGGCAGTCTGGATACCCCCTAATCCAGGACTCCATCAGTAGCCCCTGAACTAGGCTTCAATGACGATGAGTCCGGCGCGCAGTCTTGTCTTCGGCATTGCAAGGAGGGTTCCATCTCCGAATACTCCAATGTACCTATTACGACGAACAGTATTTGGCTTCTCATCAATGTTGTACTCCTCGGATTCAGTGCCTCAATAATGACCATTTCCACGTGTCGAGGGAATGCGAGGAGTCGAGGCATTTTTGCATTTGTCACCCCCGATCCTTCGGGCTAGCCGTCTATTTGAAGAGACGGGGATTCCCAGATCCAAACCTCACTCTTCCCCCTCGAGAAGCATCCAACAGAGCGCCCCGGAAAAACCATTCCAACATGGCTGGTCGTCGCAGCTCTTCTGCTCGCTCCCCTTGCCCCAAGCCAAGGGACTGGGAAGAGTGTTCAGTTCCACATAGCCATTTGATAGAGTTACAAACCCAAGGGTTTCTCCCACCGGCGTTCATGGTCCCCGTCCGAGCCGGAATAGCCACCTATAATGGCGGGGAACAAGTGGAGAGATCTCCTAATCCGTCTCCAGAGGAGCGAATATGCCTCATTCCGCATCTGTTAAGGGGTGTCGGGTTTCCTATCCACCCATTCCTTCGTGGGCTCCTGGAGTTCTATGGCCTCCAGTTGCACAACTTTACCCCAGCTTCCGTACTACATATAGCAGGGTACGTCGCCCTTTGTGAGCTATTTCTAGGCTGCGAGGCTCACTTCGGGTTATGGAAGAAGTTGTTCTGCCTTGTCCCCCGCAACCAGGGAGAGTCCCTATGTCAAGTGGGCGGGGCCGAAGTATGGCGTATCGCCGAGACCAGATACCTATCCGGCACTCCCAAAAAGGCACCAGAGAACTGGCCTTCGGAGTGGTTCTACATTGATGACGTTCCCCTTCCGGATCCAGTCCGGACAGGTCTCCCCAAGTTCCGTAATGCCCCGCCGAGGGCACGTCTAAGCTGGCGCCCCCGAGGCCCCCAAGAGTAGGACACGAGGGAGATACATTTCCTGATGAGCTCCTCGATAGCTAGGGTCTCGAATAGGGGTCGCTTCATAGAGCGCTTAAAAGTGCTATTTGGGAGCGGTCACCCTTTTTTCAAAGTCAAGTGATGCCATCATGGGTAGGTGATGGCATCGTGGGAAAGTGTCATCGGTCGGTTTCCAGTTTGGAGCCAGTTCTCCGGTTGAGCGAGATTTCAAGTTATTGGCCAAATCCGGACTGGCGATAATCGAGGCTATGGCAATATGCATAATGCGAGGAGTTCAATCGCTCCAATATTGGGGCAATCCCATGTGGCATTTCAACAGGGAAGACGATGCCACCCGTTGTGGCCGTAAGGGTCCGGACTCCGCCACTGCTCTGGCAAGGATATTGTCTGATTTATACAAAGGAGAAGAGGAAGACTTCCTTCACATCAAACCGCGGGACGGATTTTCCAAGTACAATCCCCCAAACTGGGTAAGTCGTCATTCATTTTCCCGCTTCACTTATTGTGGCGTTCTTCGCTAAGATTACCTGCCTCGATATTTCCGAGCAGGAACTGAGGAGGGCCGTAGAAGGAATCTCCAGCCCTTCCCCGCAGCTAGAGGACCCCAAAAGGGCCCTGGATCCAGGACTCGAAGAAGATCTGGATATGACCGTGGAGCTTGTCAACGGGATATTTTATCGGGCGAGCTGTGATGGCACCTCAGTGGCTATTACTGCTAATTATCCCGGACTGCTACCTACGTCGCGTGTAAGCCAAGCCGAAGACTCTATCCTTCGAAGAGGACTCCTTCCTGATGTCATGCCTTACCCCTGAAGTGTCGTGTTTTTGTAGAGATGACGGTCGGAGCGCAGGGCCGAGCCCCTAGGGACCCGTCGGCCACAGGCGTCCGGATTGGGTAGGCTCAAGAGGAAGGCGGTTAGGGCCGAAAAACTGCTACAGAGGTAAGGCAAAAACCTGTCATGTAATTATTGTATTTGCAGTATAACAGCGCCCTTTACATCCTGGCAGGAAGAGAAGTATCCAGACTATATCCGGGGATCCTGCCAATCATGCCTCCACTAGTTGAATTCTAGAACCGGCTTCGAGAGAGGAGGCGGACGTGGGGCCGATGTCGCATAGTCCTCCGACAGAGGACGCAGATATGCTCTCTGCCACGAATTCCAAAGTAGAGAGCGCCATGAATCACCGGCGTCGACGGGCTGTGCTTCGCAACAACATCTTTTCCGAAGAGGCATTTAATGCTTTCAATTCAGGAGACGCATACATCCGAGCTGCTTAAGGCGGGCTTGCCCGGGTGACGGACCAGTATACCAAAGATATACGGGTAAGAAAGTTTGATAAGCATGTATAGCAGTAGCCCCTGAGACTTGAAATGGTTGGAACAACTGTTTTAAGGATCAATTTATGCGCAGGTTCTTGTAGATAAGAATGAGCAATTGTCTCGGGAGCTGGAGGGGTGCAAGACCCAACTGAGGGCCATGGTTGCCAAGCTAGAGGAATCCCGGAAGGCCTCATCTGGTAGCATTTATCCCGATTGTACGAAAATGCACCAGTTAGTAAGTGGCTGGTATGACGAGTTTAACAGAAAATTCTGCAGATAACCCTGGGGTGAATCCGGAGGGCGGAAGGGATGACGAGTCGCATCTCTAGAGGCAGCTAAAGGCTGGCGAGCGCATTCTTACGCAAGTTAAGCAGGAGAAGAATAATCTTCAAGATGCCAATGTTCGGCTGGACATGGAATTGAAAGACGTCCGCGCGCAGCTGGTGGACTCCGTGAAGGAGAACAAAAGGCTTCGCCACGGCATTTATGGTAAGTGCCTAGACGAACTGTAGCATAGTTCGGCGAGAAAGTATATTGAAAGAGTTTTGCTTGTAGGAATGTTAACGGTTCGCCCTGAGGAGGAGATGCCCGCATATGCAAGTGATTTACTGCAAGACCTCTCACAATTGCACGAGCGATCTCGGTAGGCGATGCAGGGCGTTGCTCAGGCCTTGTGGCCATCAAGCTTCCTGTTGAATGGCATGAGGGAGCTGGTGGACATGCTTCAAGGAGCACGACGGTGCTTCCGGTTGTGGAAGATGTCAGCCTGCCGGCAAGGTGCAAGAGAAGCATGGGCTATGGTGAAGACGCGCTACACCAAGCTGGACCCGAACCATATGGCCGAAGTCGGATCGGCGGGGCCAGATGGGCAAGAAATTCCCGTGAGTCTGGTATATGACCAGGTGGCGTTAGCCGCAAAGTATTCTCAACAGGACTGTAAGCTAGATAGCCTATTGGATGGTATAGAGGAGGAATATAGTCAGTCCAAGTGACTGTGTAATTCAATGGACATAAGTAGCCCCTAGCCATATGAAAATCATTTGTCATGGCGGAACTTTTCGCTTCAGCCCCCGGATCCTACAGTCCCGGGTGTGTCTGAATACCCGCTCAGTTATATAAAACCGGGGTATGCGTGGAAGCCAGGCGTAGGGGTCATAAGTGCTTGAACAGACAAGTACCCAACTAGTTATGTTATATTACATGGATAGTAAGAAACATCTTCCAGGGAGAATAGTTTCGTTAAGGGTTCATTTCCTTGGGTACGCATGCGACGATGCACATGTCCGGACTGCGAACAAAGGCGCGGGATACAAAACTTCTGGGGATTTACGTTATGATAAACGAAGACATCTTTTGTTCACCGACCAAATATTCTCTTAAGGAAGCTAGCTTTTGGCTTCACCCAGTCTGAGGTACACATCCGGCTCAACCGGCAGTAACAATCACAGAGGTGCTCCCCTTATGCCCTAGCCGAATTAATGAGAACGTAGGGCATAAACACAAGAGCCAGGCAACCCAGCTTGGACACATCTTAAGTCATATCAATGCATATAATGGTGAAGAAAAGGCACACATGGAAAAGAAACGCATATGTGATGGGCAAAAAGCCTTTAGAGTAATTTATGTTTAGCTTCTGTATAGGAAGCCCCTAGGTATTGCTTACACACATGGTGCGGCCGAAGTAATCCGGGAGTCCGTACTGTATTAAATACTTTGTGTGAAGAGAAAAAAGGTCGAGAAAGGAAAAGGGAGGGAACATAATGAAAAAGGAGGAGGTAAGGAGACAAACACTGAGTTTGGCGCTAGGCGTAGAATCTCCGGAGTCTGGCCGCGTTCCACGGGTTCGGCTCGAGTCTGTTATCGAACGCATTACATAAGCGGTACGCTCCTCTGGAGAGAACTTTGTCAATGACGAAGGGACCTTCCCACTTGGGTTTGAGCTTGTCCTTCTTCTCCGGTAAGCGTAGAACAAGCTCGCCAATATTATAAGTTTTGGCCCACACTTTTCTGCTTTGGTATCTTCGAGCATGTTGCTAATAGAATGCGGAGCGGGCCTTCACGACGTCGCGCTCCTCCTCCAGGGCGTCCAAGTTATCCTACCGATCTAACTCGGCTTCCTTCACTTCGTACATGCATACGCGTGGCGAATCATGTATTATGTCACAGGGTAATACTGCTTTCGCGTCGTACACCATAAAAAATGGTGTATATCCGGTGGTGCGATTCAGCGTGGTCCGCAGCCCCCAAAGTACGGAGTCGAGCTCCTCGACCCAGTGCGTGTCTGACTCTGTCAAGGATCGCACTAGTCTGGGTTTGATGCCGCTCATGATGAGACCGTTTGCCCATTCGACCTGGCCGTTTGTTTGAGGATGGTAGACGGAAGCGTAGTCGAGCTTAATGCCCATTTTGCCGCACCAAGCTTTCACTTCATCGGCTGTGAAATTTGAGCCACTATCGGTGATGATGTTGTGGGGGACACCGTATCGGTGTACGACCCCGGATATAAAGTCTATTACTGGTCCGGATTCGGCAGTTTTGACTGGTTTGGCTTCTATCCATTTGGTGAACTTGTCTACCATGACCAATAAGTATTTTTTTCTTGTGGCTTCCCCCTTTAAGGGGTCCAACCATATCCAGCCCCCAGACCGCAAAGGGCCAAGTTATGGGGATTGTTTGGAGAGCGGTAGGGGGCATATGACTCTGATTGGCAAAGAGCTGGCAACCGACACAGTGTTGGACAAGGTCCTGTGCGTCTGCTCGGGCCGTAGGCCAATAGAAACCTGTACGGAAGGCCTTGCTGACTAGTGCTCGAGCCGCGGCGTGGTGGCCGCCCAATCCGGCATGGATTTCAGCCAAGAGCTGCCGCCCTTCCTCTTCGGAGATGCACCTTTGGGGCACTCCGGTCGCACTTTTCTTATAGAGTTCCCCTTCATGGACTTTGTAAGCTTTAGAATGTCGGACGATGCAGCACGCTTCATTTTGGTCTTCGGGGAGCTCCTGCCTATTTAGGTAGGCCAAGAAAGGCTCAGTCCATGGGGCGATGACAGCCATGATTTCGTGGGCCGAAGATGTTATTTCGGTGGTAGAGCCTCCGATTATGTCCGATAGTTCGGAATCTGGGGATGTATTCAGATCCGTGCTGGTATTGACGGACTCCCCTTCCCATACCACGGATGGCTTGAACAGCCTTTCCAAGAATATGTTAGGTGGGACAGGGTCGCGTTTAGCACCGATGCAGGCAAGGACGCCTGCCGCTTGATTGTTTTCTCGAGCCACATGGTGGAATTCGAGCCCCTCGAACCGAGCTGACATTGTAAGTCCGGCATTATGGTAGGCCGCCATTTTCATATCCTTGGCATCAAAGTCTCCGTTTATTTGTGATATTGCGAGGTTGGAATCCCCGCGCACCTCTAGGCGTTGAATGCCCATAGAGACTGCCATCCGAAGATTGTGCAACAGAGCCTCGTATTCGGCTGCATTGTTGGAGTCCGTGTATAATATTTGGAAGAGGTATTGGACCGTGTCTTCGGTGGGAGACGTCAGGACTACACCTGCTCCCAATCCGGCCATCATTTTAGAGTCGTCGAAGTGCATGATCCAGTTAGAGTACGCGCCTTACTCTTTAGGGAGTTCGGCTTCCGTCCATTCGGCGACAAAGTCAGCTAATACTTGCGACTTGATGGCCTGCCGAGGCTTGTATGTTATGTCGAACGGAAGGAGCTCGATGGCCCATTTAGCGATCCAGCCCGTGGCATCGCGGTTATTTATTATATCGTTTAGTGGTACTTCGGAGGCCACCGTAATCAAACACTCTTGAAAGTAGTGTCGTAGCTTTCGGGATGCCATGAAGACCGCGTATGCTATTTTTTGATAGTGTGGGTATCGGGATTTGCATGGGGTGAGGACCATGCATATGTAATAAACCGGCTTCTGCAGCGGGAATTTGTATCCGTCAACCTCTCGTTCGACGACGAGTACTGCGCTTACAACTTGATGTGTTGCAGCTATGTACAGCAGCATAGGTTCGCCGATATTTGGCGTTGTTAGGACTGGATTATTGGCCAGTAAGGTCTTTATTTCATCGAGTCCGGCCGTGGCTGCATCTGTCCACAAGAAGTGTTCGGTGCACCGAATAAGGCGGTAAAGAGGTAATGCCTTTTCTCCTAACCTGGAGATAAAGCGGCTCAAAGCAGCCACGCATCCAGCTAGTTTCTGGATGTGTTTGAGGTCTGTTGGTATAGCCAACTGCGACAAAGCTCGGTTTTTTGCCGGATTCGCTTCAATTCCTCTATTGGAAACGATGAAGCCCAGCAGTTTTCCAGAGTGGACACTGAAAATGCATTTTTCCGGGTTCAGCTTGATGTCGTATGTTCGGAGGTTGTCGAACATAAGCCTCAAGTCATCTATTAGGGTTTCGACGTGTCTTGTTTTTATGACTACGTCGTCCATGTATGCCTCCACTGTTTTGCCGATTTGCTTTTCCAGGCATGTTTGAATCATGCGTTGATAGGTTGCGCCGGCCTTCTTAAGCCCAAAAGGCATAGTGTTGAAGCAAAAAGGGCCATATGGCATTATGCAAGCTATTGCAGCTTGGTCGGACTCTGCCATCTTTATTTGATGGTATCCAGAGTATGCGTCGAGGAAACACAGCGAGTCATGTCCAGCTGTGGCATCGATGATTTGACCGATGCGAGGGAGGGGAAAGGGATCCTTGGGGCAAGCCTTGTTGAGGTCTTTGAAGTCGATGCACAAGCGCCAGTATTTATCCTTCTTTGGTACCGTTACCAAATTTGCCAGCCAATCCCGATGTTTGATATCTCTGATGAAACCGGCCTCAAGTAGCTTGGCTAGCTCTTCCCCCATCGCTGGTCCTTTGGGCTCTGAAAATCGCCTTAGGGTCTGTTTAACAGGTTTGTATCCCTTTAATATGTTAAGGCTATGTTCGGCCAATCCGCGCGGGATGCCCGGCATGTCTGATGGGTGCCAGGCAAAAATGTCCCAATTCTAGCGTAAAAAATATCGTAGCGCGGCGTCCATTGTGGGGCTCAACTGTGTCCCGATGGAAGCTGTCTTCATGGGGTCCGTTAGATGGACTTGGAATTTGACTATCTCATCTGCGGGTTTAAATGAGGTGGACTTGGGTCGCTTGTCGAGTATCACGTCGTCCTTGTCCATGGTGGCGCGCAGTGTTGTTAATTCTTTGGCTGCTAGGGCTTCGGATAATGCTTCCAAGGCTAGTGCTGCGGTCTTGTTTTTGACGTGGAGTGCGACGTACGGATCACTGGCTAGAGTGATGATTCCGTTGGATCCGGGCATTTTAAGCTTCATGTACCCATAATGGGGTATAGCTTGAAAGCTTGCAAACGCGTCCCGCCCTAGAAGGGCATGGTATCTGCTGCTGAAAGTAGCCACTTGGAATGTGATTTCTTTGGACCTGTAATTCTCCGGGGTGCCCAATACTACATCGAGTGTGATTTTTCCCACACACCGTGCTTCCCGACTAGGGATAATTCCCCTGAAGGTTGTGCCGCTTTGTTCAATGCGGCTTTTATCAATTTCCATCTTCTTGAGTGTTTCTTTGTAGATCAAGTTTAATCCGCTTCCGTCATCCATGAGTACTTTAGTGAGCCCAAAGCCGTCCACTATTGGGCTAAGGACCAGAGCGGCTGGTGCCCGGATGGTCTGGAATTGGGGTTCATCACTGGCATTTAAAGTTATAGCAGTGTTGTTCCACGGATTTATTTTTGCCACATGGTAGATTCTAGCGGGGCTTCGATGAGCTCGCTTGCGCCTATTGTTTGAGGTGAAAGTCTCGAAGACTCTTAGTACCGTATTGTGTTCCTTGGCGGGATGTTGTTCTGCTTTATGGCTCACGAGGAGATCCTTGCCACTTTTTGCTACCTGCCGGAGTATCCAACATGCCCTAAGGCTATGGGTTGGTGTTGTGTCCGGCGTACTGTGAAGCTGACATAGCGCATTGAGCCATTCTTCCAATACGGTTCCACGCCCTGGGGCGGGTTTCGACTTCTTGGGGATTGGATCGGCCGAACTTCGAGAGTTCGCCCGTTTAGCTCGAACAAAGGTTTTGGTGAGAGCCGGGCTATCCCAAAATTATGTTTGGGTTTTCCAGGCGCTTTCCATCGCACAGTATTTTTGTACTACGGTTGCTAAGTCAGCAAGGTGTACTATGTCACGGTGACTTATAGCATTAAGGATTCCTTTGTTTGTACAATTTTTGCAGAAAAGTGAGACTGCGTCCTCCTCGCGACAGTCCTTGACCTTATTTAACACAAGGAGGGATCTGGCCCAGTAGCGATGTACTGTCTCGTGGGGCTCTTGTCTGATATGGGAGAGACGGCGTAAGCATGGATAGGTGTGCGTGTATGAGTCCGAATTCTGATCCGGCCTAGCGCCTAGGGGTAGGGGAGCCACCAACTTCGATAGCTCGGTATCCGGGATGCTGCCCAATATTTCAGGCCGAATACCCAATCCTAAGTCCGGGATCTGGGCCATATCTTCCCTCGAGCGGGAGTTCGGCTCAGGGAGCTCGGTGATCCGGACACGATTCGTCCTCAAAATAGAGGGGTATTCCGTATGTGGTTCCTCCACTACCGCTATCTCATGGGTGGCAGATACGTCTTCAATGTATCTACTTTTCCAAACACTTTTGCCCTTATTTTGGACTCTAACTTGCATGATTTGAATGAAACTAACCCGGACTGACACTGTTTTCAGCAGAACTACCATGATGTTGTTTTATGTGTAGAAAAGAAAAGTTCTCGGAATGTCCAGGAAATCCACGGAGGCACTTTTTGGAATTAATAAGATTTTTTTGTGAAAGAATTAACGTTCGGGGGCCCACGGCCTGTCCACGAGACAGGGGGTGCCCCCCCCCCAGGGCACGGCCTCCTATCTTGTGGGCCCCCTGGACCTCCTCCGACCTCAACTCCAACTCCATATATTCCGTCTTAGGGAGAAAAAAATCAGAGAGAAAGTTTCATCGCGTTTCACGACACGGAGCCGCCGCCAAGCCCTAATCTCTCTCGGGAGGGCTGATCTGGAGTCCGTTCGGGGCTCCGGAGAGGGGGATTCGTCGTTGTCGTCATCATCAACCATCCTCCATCACCAATTTCATGATGCTCACCACCGTGTGTGAGTAATTCCATCATAGGCTTGCTGGACGGTGATGGGTTGGATGAGATTTACCATGTAATCAAGCTAGTTTTGTTAGGGTTTGATTCCTAGTATCCACTATGTTCTGAGATTGATGTTGCTATGACTTTGCTATGCTTAATGCTTGTCACTAGGGCCCGAGTGCCATGATTTCATATCTGAACCTATTATGTTTTCATGAATATATGTGTGTTCTTGATCCTATCTTGCAAGTCTATAGTCACCTATTATGTGTTATGATCCGACAACCCCGAAGTGACAATAATCGGGATACTTCTCGATGATGACCGTAGTTTGAGGAGTTCATGTATTCACTATGTGTTAATGCTTTAGTCCAGTTCTCTATTAAAAGGAGGCCTTAATATCCCTTAGTTTACGCTAGGACCCCGCTGCAACGGGAGGGTAGGAGAAAAGGTGTCATACAAGTTCTTTTCCATAAGCACGTATGACTATTTACGGAATACATGCCTACATTACATTGATGAATTGGAGCTAGTTCTATATCACTCTATGTTATAGCTATTACATGAGGAATCGCATCCGGCATAATTATCCATCACTGATCCATTGCCTACGAGCTTTTCACATATTGTTCTTCGCTTATTTACTTTTCCGTTGCTACTGTTACAACTACTACAAAAACCCAAAAACATTTATCTTTACTTTTGCTACCGTTACCATTATTATCATACCACTTTGCTATTAAACACTTTGCTGCAGATACTAAGTTATCCAGGTGTGGTTGAATTGACAACTCAACTGCTAATACTCAAGAATATTCTTTGGCTCCCCTTGTGTCGAATCAATAAATTTGGGTTGTACTTCACCCTCGAAAGCTGTTGCGATCCCCTACACTTGTGGGTTATCAAGACTAATTTCTGGTGCCATTGCCGGGGAGAATAGCTCTATTCTCTGAGTCACTTGGGATTTATATCTGTTGATCACTATGAAGAACTTGAAAGACGCTAAGACCAAGATCTATCCCTCAATTATAAGGGGAGGTAAGGAACTGCCATCTAGCTCTGCACTAGATTCTCCTTCTGTTATGAGTAAGTTTGCGACACCTGAACCTGCTACTGCTATGAATTCTGATATGTCGCATGTTATTGATGATACCACTTCTGCTATGCATGATGAAACTACTTCTATGCGTGATACTACTTTGCCATTAGGTGAATTTCTTGATGAACAACTTGCTAGAGTTAGGGAGAATGATATTACTGAAGATCCTATTACTGATGATAGTGATGATGAACGTTCCCCCAATGATTATGTATTACCTGTTATTCCTAAGGGTTATGTTATGAATGAAAAAGCTGTTATGGAAATTCTTGCTTGCAATGATAGAAATGATCCTAAGAAATTATTAGCTAAATGGAAGCAGCAGTCTCTTAATGCTAGAATGAAACCCGATCCTGCTTTTTCTACTTCACCTATCTGTGTTACTGATAAGGACTATGAATTCTCTATTGATCCTGATATTATTATTTTAGTTGAATCTGATCCTTTTTATGGCCTTGAATCCGAAATGGTTGTGGCACATCTTACCAAGTTGAATGATATAGCCACCCTATTTACTAATGATGAGAAGTCTTGCTATTTATATATCCTTAAGATATTTGCGTTCTCATTAAAGGGTGATGCTAAGACTTGGTATAATTCTCTTGCTCCTGGTTGTGTGCGTAGTCCCCAGGATATGATTTATTACTTCTCTGCTAAATATTTCCCTGCTCATAAGAAACAAGTTATCTTGCGGGAAATATATAATTTTGTGCAAATCAAAGAAGAGAGTCTCCCACAAGCTTGGGGGAGGCTTCTCCGGTTACTTAATGCCTTGCCTGATCATCCTCTTAAGAAAAATGAAATACTTGATATCTTTTATAATGGACTAACCGATGCTTCCAAGGACTACTTGGATAGTTGTGCTGGTTGTATTTTTAGGGAAAGAACAGTCGACGAAGCTAAAATATTATTGAGTAATATGTTGACTAACGAAAATAATTGGACTCTTCCTGGGCCAGTTCCTAAAGTAATTCCTGAACCAATTGAGCCAACTCCTGAGCCTATTCCTAAACCCACTCCGAAGAAGAGAGGTGTTTTATTTCTCAGTCCTGAAGATATGCAAGAGGCAAAGAAATCAATGAAAGAAAAAGGTATTAAAGCTGAAGATGTTAAGAATTTACCTCCTATTGAAGAAATACATGGTCTTAATTTACCACCTGAAGAAATACATTGTCTTGATAACCGGACACAGGTAGTAAAGGTAAATTCTCTCTATAGATATGATAATGTTGAAATACCATCTAATAAATTTCATAGCCCATGCTTAGATGAATTTGATGACTTTATGGCTAGACAAGAAAGTTTTAATGCTTATGTTGGTAGAGAGTTAAAGAATAATGCTTTCGAGATAGGACGCGTAGGTGATAATCTGGCTAGAGTTAAAGATGAACTTCACCACGTTAGCAAATATGCTTCTATGGTTGCTACTCAAGCTGACCAAGTACTCAAAGCTCAAAATGATTTGCTTGATGAATTAAATAACAAAAATGACTTTGCTGTTAGAGTGGCTACTAGAACTGGTAGAATGACTCCGGAACCTTTGTATCCTGAAGGCCACCCTAAGAGAATCGAACAAGATTCTCAAAGAAATAATTTAGAGGCACCTAGTTCTTCTAAGAAGAAGAAAAAGAAAGACGATAGAACGTTGCATGCTTCTAGTGAACCTACTGTAGACACACCTGAGAATCCCAATGATATTTCTATCTCTCATGCTGAAACACAATCAGGTGATGAACATGAACCTAGTGATAATGTTAATGAAAATGTTCATGTTGATGCTCAACCTAGCAAAAACAACGATGTAGAGATTGAACCTGTTGTTGATCTTGATAACCCACCATCAAAGAATCAACGTTATGATAAGAGAGATTTTGTTGCTAGGAAGCACGGTAAAGAAAGAGAACCATGGGTTCAGAAACCCTTGCCCTTTGCTCCTAAACCATCCAAGTCAAAGGATGATGAGGATTTTGAGCGCTTTGCTGAAATGATTAGACCTATTTTCTTACGTATGCACTTAACTGATATGCTTAAAGTAAATCCTTATGCTAAGTATATGAAGGATATCATCACAAATAAAAGAAAGAAACCGGAAGCTGAAATTTCCACCATGCTTGCTAATTACACTTTTAAAGGTGGAATACCAAAGAAACTTGGAGATCCGGGTGTTCCAACTATACCATGTTCCATTAAAAGAAATTATGTTAGAACTGCTTTATGTGATCTTGGAGCTGGTGTTAGTGTTATGCTTCTCTCTTTATATCATAGACTTGAATTCAATAAGTTGACACCTACTGAAATATCTTTGCAAATGGCTGATAAACAACTGCTATACCTGTCGGTGTTTGTGAGGATGTGCCTGTTGTGGTTGCAAATGTCACTATCTTAACGGACTTTGTTATTCTTGATATTCCTGAGGACGATAGTATGTCTATTATCCTTGGTAGACCTTTTCTTAATACTGTAGGGGCTGTTATTGATTGCAACAAAGGCAATGTCACTTTTCATATTAATGGTAATGAGCATACGATACACTTTCCGAGGAAACAATCTCAAGTTCATAGCATCAATTCTATTGAAAAAGTTCCAACTATCATTTTTGGAGGTTTTGAATTTCCTCTCCCTACTATCAAGAAAAAGTATGATATTCTTATTGTTGGGGATTTTCATATCCCTGTTGAGGTAACTTAGTGTTATTCGAAATTTCTCCGGTTCCGTTTTATTCAGAATGAGTTTGTTAACAAGACTTGATCAACCTTGTTAGCGAGTTCATTTTGATGATCACGAGATGGATGAAACTAGAAGGCACAACCTTCTGTACCCTCTTTTTACTTTCTGTTATTTAGAATAAATAAAGCAAAAATAGTATTATCTGTCTGTTTTCTGAATTATCCGTGCATTAAAAATAGTCCGAAAATAAAAGTGCTCCAAATGCCCTACAAATTTAGTATGATTTTTTCTGGAATATTTGAGGATTTTAGGAACTGAAAACACTGCAGGAGGGGCAAGCACCAGGCCACGAGAGAGGAGGGCGCCCCACCCTTGTAGGGCGTGCCCCTCCTGTCTCGTGGGCCCCTGGTGGCTCCCCTCCACTTATGCCAGCACCCACACACTTCATCTTCTACCCAAAAAAATCCCCATCCAGCTCAAGCACAAGTTCTAGCTTGTTTTGCTGCGATTTTTGATCTCTTAGCTCAAATTTCCATTCACAAAATTGCTTTGGGTGATTGTTGCTTGGTATGTGACTCCTCCATTGGTCCAATTAGTTTTTGTTCTAGTGCTTTATTCATTGCAAATTTTTGCTGCATAGGTGACCATGTTCTTGAGCTTGCATGTTAAATTTTTGAGGTCCCAAGCAATTCCAATGCATGATATAGGCTCTAGGCACTTGTAGGAGTAGTTGCTATCAATCTTGTTTAGTTTTATCCACTTTTATTTTGAAGTTACTAAAATTTCAGAAATTTTCAGAAAATGTTAAGGAGGCTTTTTAAAGGCTCTTCAAGCAGAAGCTCTCAGGAAAAACAAGCCAAAGAGAAGGAAAAAAGCCAAGTATAATCTTCCTCGCTTAGCGGAAGTAGGGTCGTGCGAATGGCCATGTGAGGATTTCTTGAAAGAAGCCGGAATTCATGAAGACTGAGGGAGTCCTGGATTAGGGGGTGTCTGGATAGCCGAACTATCATCTTTGGCCGGACTCCAAGACTATGAAGATACAAGATTGAAGACTCTGTCCCGTGTCCGGATGGGACTTTCCTTGGCGTGGAAGGCAAACTTGGCGATACGGATATGTAGATATCCTACCATTGTAACCGACTCTGTGTAACCCTAACCCTCTCCGGTGTCTATATAAACCGAAGGGTTTTAGTCCATAGGAGGAACAACAATCATACCATAGGCTAGCTTCTAGGGTTTAGCCTCCTTGATCTCTTGGTAGATCTACTCTTGTACTACCCATATCATCAATATTAATCAAGCAGGAGTAGGGTTTTACCTCCACCGAGAGGGCTCGAACCTGGGTAAAAACATCGTGTCCCTTGTCTCCTGTTACCATCCGCCTAGACGCTCAGTTCAGGACCCCCTACCCGAGATCCACCGGTTTTGACACCGACATTGGTGCTTTCATTGATAGTTCCTCTGTGTCGTCACCTTTAGGCCCGATGGCTCCTTCGGTCATCAACAACACGGTCCAGGGTGAGACTTTTCTCCCCGGACAGATCTTCGTATTCGGCGGCTTTGCACTTCGGGCCAATTCACTTGGCCATCTGGATCAGATTGAAAGCTACGCCCCTAGCCATCAGGTCAGATTTGGAAGTTTGAACTATACGGCTGACATCCGCGGAGACTTGATCTTCGACGGATTCGAGCCATAGCCGAGCGCGCCGCACTGTCACGATGGGCATGATCTAGCTCTGCTGCCGGACAGTGCCCTGGAGGCCGCACAAGAGTCCGCTCCGACCCTTAGCTCGGAGCCGACTGCGCCGATCGAGGATGGGTGGCTGGACACCGTCTCGGGGGCTGCTACCTCTACGGTGATAGAGCCGAATACCGACCATGTCCCTTGTGAAGCTCATGACTCCAAGGTGTCAGACTCCTCTTCGGACCCCAAACCTTTCGCGCCCCCGCCAATCGAATCCGATTGGGCGCCAATCATGGAGTTCACCACCGCGGACATCTTTCAGCACTCGCCTTTTGGCGACATCCTGAATTCGCTAAAGTGTCTCTCTTTATCAGGAGAGCCCCGGCCGGATTACGGTCAGGACGGTTGGGATGTGGACGACGAAGAAATTCAAAGCCCACCCACCACCCACTTCATAGCCACTGTCGATGACTTAACCGACATGCTAGACTTCGACTCCGAAGACATCGACGGTATGGACGACGATGCCGGAGACGACCAAGAACTAGCGCCTACAGGGCACTGGAAGGCCACCTCGTCATACGACATATACATGGTGGACATCCCAAAGGATGGGAATGGCGATGGAACAACGGAGGATGACCCCTCCAAGAAACAGCCCAAGCGTCGGTGTCAGCGGCGCCGCCCTAAATCCCGCAGCAGCAAAAATGGAGATTCCGGCATCGGAGACAATAACACCCCGGACAGTGCCGAAGACAACCCCCTCCAGCAAGATTCAGCACAGGAGGATGGAGAAACCAGCCCTCATGAGAGAGCGGCAGACAGAGAGGTAGAGGACGATAATTACATGCCTCCCTCCGAAGACGGGCAAGCCTCGAAGACGATGAATTTGTCGTGCCTGAGGATCCAGTCGAACAAGAGCGTTTCAAACGCAGGCTTATGGCCACGGCAAGCAGCCTCAAGAAAAAGCAGCAACAGCTTAGAGCTGACCAAGACTTGCTAGCTGACAGATGGACTGAAGTCCTTGCGGCCGAAGAGCATGAACTCGAACGCCCCTCCAAAAGCTACCCAAAATGCAAGCTGCTACCCCGATTAGAGGAGGAAGCACATAAACCTACATCACCAGCGCACAATACGGTCGACCGGCCACCTCGTGGCCGCGACAGAGAGGCCTCTAAGCCCTCCACTAAAGCCGCACCCCAGCGTCGCTCGAAAAGTACAAAGCCACGGGGGAATGCGCCGGACTTACGAGACATATTGGAGGATAAGGCAAGACAAACAAGATCGATCTACGGATCGCGTGGGCGCCCCACGATACGTGACGACAACCGTCGCGCCGGATACAGCAATGCCGGCCGGGCCGAACACAGTAGACAAAGCTCGTTTGAGTTGTGTCGTGATATAGCCCAATATAGAGGCGCCGCACACCCACTATGCTTCATAGACGAAGTAATGGATCATCAAATCCCGCAGGGTTTCAAACCCGTAAAAATTGAATCATACGACGGCACAACAGATCCGGCGGTTTGGATCAAGAACTATCTCCTTCACATCCACATGGCCCGCGGTGATGATCTACACGCCATCAAATACCTCCCAGTCAAGCTTAAAGGACCAGCTCGGCATTGGCTCAACAGCTTGCCAGCAGAATCAATTGGGTGTTGGGAAGACCTGGAAGCCGCATTCCTTGATAACTTCCAGGGCACATATGTGCGACCACCAGACGCTGATGACCTAAGCCACATAATTCAGCAGCCAGACCAATCGGCCAGACAATTCTGGACACGGTTCTTAACCAAGAAAAATCAAATCGTTGACTGTCCGGATGCAGAGGCCCTCACAGCCTTCAAACATAACATCCGCGACGAGTGGCTTGCCCGGCACCTAGGACAGGAAAAGCCGAAATCCATGGCAGCCCTCACATCACTCATGACCCGCTTCTACGCGGAGAGGACAGCTGGCTAGCTCGCAGTAATAACCTGACCAAAAATTCCGGTAGTTCAGATACCAAGGACAGCAATGGCAAGTCGTGTCACAATAAGCACAAGTGCCGCATCAACGGCGATAATACTGAAGATACGGCAGTCAACGCCGGATTCAGAGGCTCTAAACCCGATCAGTGCAAAAAGCCATTCAAAAGAACTACTCCGGGCCCGTCCAATTTGGACCAGATACTCGATCGCTTGTGCCAGATACACAGCACCCCTGAAAAGCCAGCCAATCACACCAACAGGGATTGTTGGGTGTTCATGCAGGCAGGCAAGTTAATTGCCGAAAACAATGACAAGGGGCTGCATAGCGATGACGAGGAAGAGACCCGGCCACCGAACCATAGAGGACAGAAGGGTTTCCCCCCACAAGTGCGGACGGTGAACATGATATACGCAACCCACATACCCAAAAGGGAGCGGAAGCGTGCACTCAGGGACGTATACGCGATGGAGCCAGTCGCCCCAAAGTTCAACCCATGGTCCTCCTGCCCGATCACTTTTGATCGAAGGGACCACCCCACTAGCATCCACCATGGCGGATTCGCCGCATTGGTTTTAGACCCAATCGTCGACGGATTTCACCTCACTAGAGTCCTGATGGACGGCGGCAGCAGCCTGAACCTGCTTTATCAGGATACAGTGCGCAAGATGGGCATAGACCCCTCAAGGATTAAACCCACAAAGACGACCTTCAAAGGCGTCATACCAGGTGTAGAGGCCAATTTCACAGGCTCAGTTACACTTGAAGTGGTCTTCGGATCCCCGGATAACTTCCGAAGCAAGGAGTTAATCTTCGACATAGTCCCATTCCGCAGCAGCTATCATGCACTGCTCGAACAAACCGCATTTGCAAAGTTCAATGCGGTGCCGCACTACGCATACCTCAAGCTCAAGATGCCAGGACCTCAAGGAGTCATTACGGTCAACGGAAACACCGAACGCTCTCTCCGAACGGAGGAGCATACAGCGGCTCTCGCGGCGGAAGTACAAAGCAGCCTCTTAAGGCAATTCTCGAGTCCGGCTGTTAAGCGGCCGGACACCATCAAGCGCGCCGGAGTAACCTACAACAAGACCACCTGGCACGTTCCAAGCACGCGTAGCAATGCGGCCCCAACCCCAGCCCTCGCGAAACCGCGAACCCAATACCACGCGTACATAACTACGCTCTGGAGATACCATGGGCACAGGGGGAGGGGCATGACCACGGAATGCCCAGAGTGCGGCTCAACCGCACCAGGGGATCCCAATTGTGTCATTTTTTCTTTCTTCTTATTTTCAGTACTCCATTTCCCAGAAGCCCTGTCCGGCAGTAGACTTGCCGGACTCACGATGCAACAGCCAGGGAAGCAGAAACGCTACGTCGAGTATCCAGGGGGTCTCCATTACGAGCATTATACCTGTTTTGCATACCATTCCGCAGCCTACCCCTGGAGGGGGACATGTTAAATAGTCCCATCCCTCGCTTATCGCACTATTTGTATCGTTCTGCTTTCATTGCAGTATTTTTTGAATAAACAATGCATCGCTTTTTGCCTATCATTGCATTCCTTTTTCTATCTATATATGTTCACTTATGACATGTTGCACTCGTACGCTTTGGTGCGGCCAAATACACCAGGGGCTTAAGTTCCCCAAAGTATGGTGTGATAAGTCCGAACACTTTTACAAGTGCGGCACCCCGAACTTATAGCATTATATGCATCGGCTCCGAATCATGTCTTAGGTCAATAGTTGGGTTTGCCCGGCTCCCATGTTTTGGTACCTTACGTTCCGCTATATCGGCTAAGGTAGCGCTGGGAGAACCACTGCGATTGTGCCCCAGTTGAGCTGGGTTGAGCACCTCAGTGGAGAAAGCTAAAACTGACCGTCATGATGGGGCGGGAGCCGGTCGCTGTTCGAGAGGTTTTTTCGAGTCCCTAAAGACTTATGCCGCTTAGAGCGAGGAGCCGGCTTTGTCCGGCCCAGGCATGGATAGCGCCCCGAATTCGGCCTTCCGAACACTAGGGGCTTCGCCGAAATTTAAAATTATAGAATTCTATGGCTAAGTGGGAGTGTTCAAGCATTATAAGTCTGGTTGCCTCGTTCATTGTGTTGAGCGCCTCCCTCGAAGGACCCAAAAATGGGAAAAAGAGCGCTCAAGTTTATCCCGAACACCCCAGCACTCGTGGCATGGGGGCTGAAGCCAACGACTTGCCATCTCTCAAGTTTGATAAACGACCGCACAAAAGGTAATATTTTAAATTAACAACCATTGCTTAGCGCATATGAACAAAGTTTTCAGCGCACAGGATAACAACATGCGAGTCTACTCAAAAATTACATCTTTGGAGCATTCACCCGCTATAATGCGGGCACCCTTCAGGATGCCCTTATAACACATCTCGGGCGTGCGATACTCCTTGCCCGGCGGTGGCGGGTCCGTCACAAGCTTCTCAGCGTCCATCTTGCCCCACTGCACTTTAGCACGGGCAAGGGCCCAACGGGCACCCTCAATGCAGGCGGAGTGCTTGATGACTTCAATCCATGGACAGGAGTCCACCAGCCGCCGCACCAGACCGAAGTAGCTCCCAGGCATGGCTTCCTTAGGCCACAGCCGAACTATGAGGCCCTTCATGGCCTGTTTGGCCACCTTGTGGAGCTCGACCAGCTGCTTCAGCTGGTCGCTAAGGGGCACCGGATGTCCGGCCTCAGCATACTGAGACCAGAATACCTTCTCCATCGAGCTTCCTTCCTCGGCCCGGTAGAATGCGGCAGCATCGGACACTCTGTGGGGCAGATCTGCGAATGCTCCTGGAGAGCTCCGGATTCGGGTAAGTAACAAGTAATTCACTTTCACGTGCTTGCTTTCCATGAAGAAGGCCTTACCCGCCGCTATCTTCTTTATCGCCTCAATTTCCTGGAGGGCTCTTTGGGCTTCGGCCTTGGCGGCTTTGGCACTCTCAAGAGCCGAGGCGAGCTTGAACTCTCGAGTCTTCGAGTCACGCTCCAAACTCTCGTGTTTTTCTACGAGAGCTTGGGGCTCTTGCCGCACCTCCACCACCCACGCATCCTGCCTCTCTCGGTCGGTGCGCTCCAAGGCCGCACTACTTTCGGCCTTGGACACCGCCTCCTTCAGGGTCGCCACCTCGTTTGTGGCCCCTGCAATACCCACGTTATTCCTGTCATTTTTTGCAACCAAATCCTTTTCCATAAGGTACTACTTTAATAAGGTATTACTTACCTTCCTTGTCCTCGAACTGCTTCTTGGCAAGGCCGAGCTCGTTCTCGGACCGCTCGAGGCTCTGCTTCAATGCATTGACCTCCACGGTCAGTGCGGCAAAGGTCAGTAATGCAGCCTGCATTCCCATATTGACATATTTCTGTTAGACTCCTGCGTATATCTTTTTAGATCCTCAGCTTGGCTTTTCTTTCCGAACACCAAACTGAGCATCAGGGGCTACTGTCTATGCGGTACTATTTTTACATATCTTAAATTACTTACCTCAAAGCCTGTTAGAAGGCTGGTACAGGCTTCAGTCAGCCCACTCTTGGCGGACTGAACTTTCTGGATCACCGCACTCATAACAGTGCAGTGCTCCTCGTTGATGGAGGCGCCGTTAAGCGCCTCCAACAAATTATCCGGTGCCTCCGGTTGGACGGAGGCCACCGGCGTCGCAGTCTCGCCCTTCTCACTAAGGGGCCGCCCGCTGGTCTTCGGAACCACTGCAGGTTCCGGTACGGAGTCCGGCACAGGGCCGGACTTGGAACCCTCGGGGGTTCCGCCCTCTTTTCACCCAAAGTCCGGAAGGTCACCTTGCGGTGCCTCCAGGACCACCTCCTCCTGGCTGGGCCCCTTCTGGCACCCCACCTCGGTGTCATCTACGTCACGAGGGGAGGAGGCGGTCGAAGTGAAGTGCTATTCACATCCGACGAACCCAGGGACCCACTCGATGCAGTGGGGAGATCGTCCTTGGGCGGGCTACAGGGTTGTATTCGGCGTTAGAAGACACTATGCGACAAAAGGGAAATCATGAGTTATTATGGAATCCGGACACTTACGATCTCGCCAGGGGCTTGGCCCTCGAGGGCTACTCCTCTTCGTCGTCGTCGGCGTTGGTGGAGTAGTCCGGAGGAAGGGTCCTTCCCTTTTTCGACCCTCCGGCCTCCCCAGTTGGGGAGGCCTTCCTTTTCTTTTCTCCCCCCATTGGGGGAGAAGCCTCTTTCTTCTCCTCCTCGTCTTCACGGGAGGAGTCCGCCTCAGAGTCATCGGACGATGAGTCTGATAACACCTGACGACGGGAACTCTTTTGAGTTCTCGTGGCCGTTTTCTTGGCCTTCTTCTCCGGCACCACGTGAGGTGCCGGAACCAGCAGCCCCGTCAAGCGGGCGTCCGCTGGGTCCTCTGGCAAAGGAGCCGGGCAGTTAGCCTGCTCGGCCTTCTTCGGCCAGTCCTGTCAAAGGAGAGGGAGTTTAGATCCCGCATAGTGTCACACTATGAAAAAGTGTCCTGTAAAGGGTAAAATAGCTTACCTCGTCGGCTTTACACCGCGAGCTGAATCCGCGATCTTTGGTAGCGAATGCGGGAGCCTCGGCACCCTTGAACAGCACCCTCCAGGCGTCTTCGTACGTAGTGTCGAAGAGCCTGCTCAAAGTCTGGTGCTTTGCCGGATCAAACTCCCACAACTTGAAAGCCCATTGTTGGCACAGGAGGATCCGGCGTATGAGCATGACCTGGACTATGTTGACAAGCTTTAGATTCTTGTTCACTAGCTTTTGGACGCAGGCTTGGAGTCCGGTCAGCTCCTCCGAATTGCCCCATATCAGGCCCTTCTCTTTCCAGGAGGTGAGCCGTGTGGGGATGCCAAATCTGAATCCGGGGGCCGCTGCCCATTCAGGGTCACGTGGCTCGGTGATGTAGAACCACCCCGATTGCCACCTTTTGACGGTTTCCACGAAGGCGCCTTCGAGCCATGTGATGTTGGGCATCTTGCCCACCATGGCGCCTCCGCACTCTGCTTGGCGGCCGCCCACTACCTTCGGCTTGACATTAAAAGTCTTTAGCCATAAGCAGAAGTGGGGCTGGATGCAGAGGAAGGCCTCGCACACGACGATGAACGCCGAGATGTTGAGGATAAAATTCGGAGCCAGATCATGGAAATCCAGGCCGTAGTAGAACATGAGCCCCCGGACAAATGAGTGGAGTGGGAAGCCCAGTCCATGGAGGAAATGGGGAATGAATACCACCCTCTCATGGGGCCTGGGGGTGGGGACGAGCTGCCCCTCGTCTGGAAGCTGGTGCGCAATGTCTTTGTGCAGGTATCCGGCTTTCCGCAACCTTTTGATGTGCCCCTCTGTGACGGAGGAGGCCATCCACTTGCCTCCCGCTCCAGACATGGTTGGAGAAGGTCGAGGCCAGATGTGCGGGCTTGGGTGCTGGAGCTCGAGTGCGCGGAGATGGATAGGCAAAGGAGGAAGAAGGCGTAGGTAACAAGGTGGATCCTTATCCCCTAATATGGACGGACGAAACTATGCGTCCCCACCAGCCTGATAAAACTCGCTTATCTCCCAAGCGCCATGATCAATGGCGCAGTTGGGTTACCCACGCCCGTATTGATGAGAATCCCGGAATAAGGGGACATGATCTCTGCTTCGACGAGACATGCCAAGGAAACCGCTTCACTAAACGCGCTGAGGTGGAACAATAAAAACAATTCGAATAAAGGCTTGGCCGTGGTGTGACGTCATGCCACGAAATGCGTCAGCAGATTGAACTTGTGTAAATATTATTCTCTATGGGGGTATGTGGAACTTATTTTGCAGAGTCGGACACTATCCTGGTGTTCAAAATCTTCTATGAAGTATTCGGAGAAGGAACCCGCCTTGCAATGCCGAAGACAATATGCGCGCCGGACTCATCGTCATTGAAGCCTGGTTCAGGGGCTACTGAGGGAGTCCTGGATTAGGGGGTGTCCGGATAGCCGAACTATCATCTTTGGCCGGACTCCAAGACTATGAAGATACAAGATTGAATACTCCATCCCGTGTCCGGATGGGACTTTCCTTGGCGTGGAAGGCAAGCTTGGCGATACGGATATGTAGATCTCCTACCATTGTAACTGACTCTATGTAACCCTAACCCTCTCCGTTGTCTATATAAACCGGAGGGTTTTAGTCTGTAGGACGAACAACAATCATACCATAGGCTAGCTTCTAGGGTTTAGCCTCCTTGATCTCGTGGTAGATCTACTCTTGTACTACCCGTATCATCAATATTAATCGAGCAAGAGTAGGGTTTTACCTCCACCGAGAGGGCCCGAACCTGGGTAAAAACATCGTGTCCCTTGTCTCCTGTTACCATCCGCCTAGAAGCACAGTTGGGGACCCCCTACCCGAGATCCGCCGGTTTTGACACCGACAAAGACTTTTATGCTTTAATCGAGACTGCAGGCCTTACCGGTTTCATCAACGACCGAATCGATCAGTATCTCTTACTTACCAATAATTTCGTGCAAAACTTTTATTATTATCCTAAGAAATCATCGCATGCAGTATCATTTCATTTATATGATGAATTCAAAGAAATGTCTTTACATCCTTTTTGCGCGGTATGTAGGATACCTTATGAGGGAGAATTAGATAAACCCCATCGTGAAGATGTGGATGGCTTTGTTAAAACTATAGCTGTAGAGGAGACAAAGAAGGGCTCCGAGGTGAAGGTCTCTAGCATACACTTTCCTGTTTTACGCTACTTTGCCATATTTGCTAGTAGATGCTTGATTGGTCGAGGAAATAGTGGAAACTTGAGCGTTCCAGATATTATTATTCTTCAACATGCTTTGCTAGGGGACAATACTTTTAGTATGGGTGCCGTCGTTGCTAAACGGCTAGCCCTGAATCGTACAAAAGGTCCCATATTTGGAGGTACTATGTTGCACATCTTGCTGAACATTTTTAGATGCCCATTAGGCACCTTGAGGAGGAGGAGACAAAATTACCTCCTCACATTTTAGATTACAAGAGCATGGTAGCACACAAGTTTATTATTGATAACGAAGAAAAGATGATCTTGTATAAACTTAGATTTAATAAGAAACACATTGAGATTATTATTTTGCCTGCGCCTCTGTTGTTTGATTTGCTTGTAGAAAATTTTCTTGTTACGCCGGAGGCAGTGAACAACCATCTAGCCCAAGCTTTTACTCCAGAACCTGAACCTGAGCCAAAACCTGAACTGGACCCTTATCATGCATCATCTGTCCAGTGGGATCCGGAGATAACCAGCCGGTGGTATCCTGATTACACCTCCCACTACACAGGGGAAAGTAGCGGCGGTCCTTGGTACTAAACCAACTTAGGCTAAAAGCCTAAGCTTGGGGGAGTACGTATTTCTCACCAACTTTACATTCATGTTCACACACTAGTTGTCGGTGCTCAT
This sequence comes from Triticum aestivum, assembly GCF_018294505.1. Classification (NCBI taxonomy): domain Eukaryota; kingdom Viridiplantae; phylum Streptophyta; class Magnoliopsida; order Poales; family Poaceae; genus Triticum; species Triticum aestivum. Next base: position 428,464,679 of record NC_057795.1, on the reverse strand, counting down.
ACTCTTTCATTGTATTATCCATGCTAGTTTAAATTTCTTTTTCTAGTTTTCTTCTTGTGTGTTTGTTAAACCTTGAAAAAAAACAAAAAAATAGTTAGTTTAATTTCCTTGCTTGTAGTAGAATTAAAATGAAAACCCAAAAAGATTTCTTGTTCTTCTTTTTACTTGTTCGGAGCTTTCCCGTGTAAATAGTTTTATTTTCCTTTTTTTCCTTTGGGGGTCGAGAAGACCATATTGAAAATGCTTAGTGGCTCTTATATGCATGATTGTTTATTTAATTTAGAGCCCATATTACTTGTCTTCTCTCTTGAGTTGAATGCTTGCAGATTCCAGCTTAGTCCAATGCATGTGCACTCTTATTATTATACACCTCGTTCGGTCGTGCAAGTGAAAGGCAATAATGACGATATATGATGGACTTATTGGGATGAGAAAAGCTGGTATGAACTCGACCTCTCTTGTTTTTGTAAATATGATGATTCATCGTTCCTGAGTCAGCTATTGTGAAGTAAACATATTTGCAATGACATATAGAGATTATAGTTGCTTGTGCCATGCTTGATTAGCTATGAGTTATAATGGTTTACCTTGCGTGCCAACATGCTATTAGAATGATTATGATGTGGTATAATGGGATGGTATCCTCCTTTGAATGTATTAAGTGACTCGACTTGGCACATGTTCACGCATGTAGTTGAATCAAATCAACATAGCCTTCATGATATTTATGTTCATGGTGGATTATATCCTACTTATGCTTGTACTCGGTGTGAATTAATTTTAATGCATGTTTACGACTGTTGTCGCTCTCTCAGTTGGTCGCTTCCCAGTCTTTTGCTAGCCTTCACCTGTACTAAGCAGGAATACTGCTTGTGCATCCAAACTCCTTAAACCCCAAAGTTTTTCTATATGAGTCCACTATACCTACCTATATGCGGTATTTACCTGTCGTCCAAGTAAATTTGTATGTGCCAAACTCCAAACCTGCAAATGAAATTCTGTTTTGTATGCTCGAGCAGCTCATGTTACAATTAGGGCTGCCTATATCTTCCATGCTAGGTGGGTTATTCTCAAGAGGAGTGGACTCCCCTCCTCATTCACGAGAAAGGGCCGGTAACCGAGATGCCCAGTCCCATGATCCAAAAAGATCAAAGCAAATCAAAATAATTAAACAAAAACTCCCCCAAGGTTGTTGTATGTTGGAGGCACTCGTTGTTTCGAGCAAGCCATGGATTGATGCTTGTTGGTGGTTGGGGGAGTATAAACCTTTACCATTCTGTTTGGGAACTGCCTATAATGCATGTAGTATGGAAGACACAGCCATCTCATAGTTGTTGCGTTGACAGTGAAAGTATGCCGCTCAAAATGTTATTCAATCTCTATTTTAAAATCGAGCTCTGGCACCTCTACAAATCCCTGCTTCTCTCTGTGAAAGGCCTATCTATTTACTTTTATGTTGAGTCATCATCCTTCTTATTAAAAAGCACCCGCTGGAGAGCGCACTGTCATTTGCATTCATTATCATTGGTTTATATTGGGTATGACTTGACTGGATCTCTTTTACCATGAATTACAATGTTTAGTCAGTCCTTGATCTTTAAAGGTGCTCTACATTTATGTTTTGCGGTCTCAGAAAGGCTAGCGAGATACCATTTTGTTATATCATGTTATAATTATTTTGAGAAAGTGTTGCCATCCGAGTTTTATTATTATGGCTCGCTAGCTGATTATGTTATTGATATGAGTAATTGTGAGACCTATGTATTATTGTGAGTATGGTTAGTTTATAATATTTGCTGAAACTTGAATGCTAGCTTTTTATGTTACAACAACAAGAGCAAACAGAGTTTGTAAAAGTTTTTCTTTATCACTTTCAGTTTATCAACTGAATTGCTTGAGGACAAGCAAAGGTTTAAGCTTGGGGGAGTTCATACGTCTCCAACGTATCTACTTTTCCAAACACTTTTGCCCTTGTTTTGGACTCTAACTTGCATGATTTTAATGAAACTAACCCGAACTGATGCTGTTTTCAACAGAACTACCATGATGTTGTTTTATGTGTAGAAAAGAAAAGTTATCGGAATGTCCTGGAAATCCACGGAGGCACTTTTTGGAATTAATAAGAATTTTTGGCGAAAGAATTAGGGGGCCCACAGCCTGTCCACGAGACAGGGGGCGCCCCCCCCCCCCCTAGGGCGCGGCCTCCTATCTCGTGGGCCCCCTGGACCTCCTCCGACCTCAACTCCAACTCCATATATTCTGTCTCGGGGAGAAAAAAATCAGAGAGAAACTTTCATCGCGTTTCACGTCACGGAGCCGCCGCCAAGCCCTAATCTCTCTCGTGAGGGCTGATCTGGAGTCTGTTCAGGGCTCCGGAGAGGGGGATTCGTCGCCGTCGTCATCATCAACCATCCTCTATCACCAATTTCATGATGCTCACCGCCGTGCGTGAGTAATTCCATCATAGGCTTGCTGGATGGTGATGGTATCCAGAGTATGCGTCGAGGAAACACAGCGAGTCGTGTCCAGCTGTGGCATCAATGATTTGACAGATGCGAGGGAGGGGAAAGGGATCCTTGGGGCAAGCCTTGTTGAGGTCTTTGAAGTCGATGCACAAGCGCCAGGATTTATCCTTCTTTGGTACCGTTACCAAATTTGCCAGCCAATCCCGATGTTTGATATCTCTGATGTAACCGGCCTCAAGTAGCTTGGCTAGCTCTTCCCCCATTGCTTGTCCTTTGGGCTCCGAAAATCGCCTTAGGGTCTGTTTAACAGGTTTGTATCCCTTTAATATGTTAAGGCTATGTTCGGCCAATCCGCGCGGGATGCCCGGCATGTCTGATGGGTGCCAGGAAAAAATGTCCCAATTCTGGCGTAAAAAATCTCGTAGCGCGGCGTCCATTGTGGGGCTCAACTGTGTCCCGATGGAAGCTGTCTTCATGGGGTCCGTTAGATGGACTTGGAATTTGACTATCTCATCTGCGGGTTTAAATGAGGTGGACTTGGGTCGCTTGTCGAGTATCACGTCGTCCCTGTCCATGGTGGCGCGCAGTGTTGTTAATTCTTTGGCTGCTAGGGCTTCGGATAATGCTTCCAAGGCTAGTGCTGCGGTCTTGTTTTCGACGTGGAGTGCGACGTACGGATCACTGGCTAGAGTGATGATTCCGTTGGGTCCGGGCATTTTAAGCTTCATGTACCCATAATGGGGTATAGCTTGAAAGCTTGCAAACGCGTCCCGCCCTAGAAGGGCGTGGTATCCGCTGCTGAAAGTAGCCACTTGGAATGTGATTTCTTTGGACCTGTAATTCTCCGGGGTGCCGAATACTACATCGAGTGTGATTTTTCCCACACACCGTGCTTCCCGACTAGGGATAATTCCCCTGAAGGTTGTGCCGCTTTGTTCAATGCGGCTTTTATCAATTTCCATCTTCTTGAGTGTTTCTTCGTAGATCAAGTTTAATCCGCTTCCGTCGTCCATGAGTACTTTAGTGAGCCGAAAGCCGTCCACTATTGGGCTAAGGACCAGAGCGGCTGGTGCCCGGATGGTCTGGAATTGGGGTTCATCACTGGCATTTAAAGTTATAGCAGTGTCGTTCCACGGATTTATTTTTGCCACATGGTAGATTCTAGCGGGGCTTCGATGAGCTCGCTTGCGCCTATTGTTTGAGGTGAAAGTCTCGAAGACTCTTAGTACCGTATTGTGTTCCTTGGCGGGATGTTGTTCTGCTTTATGGCTCACGAGGAGATCCTTGCCACTTTTTGCTACCTGCCGGAGTATCCAACATGCCCTAAGGCTATGGGTTGGTGTTGTGTCCGGCGTACTGTGAAGCTGACATGGCGCATTGAGCCATTCTTCCAATACGGTTCCACGCCCTGGGGCGGGTTTCGACTTCTTGGGGATTGGATCGGCCGAACTTCGAGAGTTCGCCCATTTAGCTCGAACAAAGGTTTTGGTGAGAGCCGGGCTATCCCAAAATTATGTTTGGGTTTTCCAGGCGCTTTCCATCGCACAATATTTTTGTACTACGGTTGCTAAGTCAGCAAGGTGTACTATGTCACGGTGACTTATAGCATTAAGGATTCCTTTGTTTGTACAATTTTTGCAGAAAAGTGAGACTGTGTCCTCCTCGCGACAGTCCTTGACCTTATTTAACACAAGGAGGAATCTGGCCCAGTAGCGATGTATTGTCTCATGGGGCTCTTGTCTGATATGGGAGAGACGGCTTAAGCACGGATGGGTGTCCGTGTATGAGTCCGAATTCTGATCCGGCCTAGCGCCTAGGGGTAGGGGAGCCACCAACTTCGATAGCTCGGTATCCGGGATGCTGCCCAATATTTCCGGCCGAATACCCGATCCTAAGTCCGGGATCTGGGCCATATCTTCCCTCGAGCGGGAGTTCGGCTCAGGGAGCTCGGTGATCCGGACACGATTCGTCCTCAAAATAGAGGGGTATTCCGTATGTGGTTCCTCCACTACCGCTATCTCATGGGTGGCTGATACGTCTTCAATGTATCTACTTTTCCAAACACTTTTGCCCTTATTTTGGACTCTAACTTGCATGATATGAATGAAACTAACCCGGACTGACACTGTTTTCAGCAGAACTACCATGATGTTGTTTTATGTGTAGAAAAGAAAAGTTCTCGGAATGTCCAGGAAATCCACGGAGGCACTTTTTGGAATTAATAAGATTTTTTGTGAAAGAATTAATGTTAGGGGGCCCACGGCCTGTCCACGAGACAGGGGGTGCCCCCCCCCCCAGGGCACGGCCTCCTATCTTGTGGGCCCCCTGGACCTCCTCCGACCTCAACTCCAACTCCATATATTCCGTCTCAGGGAGAAAAAAATCAGAGAGAAAGTTTCATCGCGTTTCACGACACGGAGCCGCCGCCAAGCCCTAATCTCTCTCGGGAGGGCTGATCTGGAGTCCGTTCGGGGCTCCAGAGAGGGGGATTCGTCGTCGTCGTCATCATCAACCATCCTCCATCACCAATTTCATGATGCTCACCACCGTGCGTGAGTAATTCCATCGTAGGCTTGCTGGACGGTGATGGGTTGGATGAGATTTACCATGTAATCAAGCTAGTTTTGTTAGGGTTTGATTCCTAGTATCCACTATGTTCTAAGATTGATGTTGCTATGACTTTGCTATGCTTAATGCTTGTCACTAGGGCCCGAGTGCCATGATTTCAGATCTGAACCTATTATGTTTTCATGAATATATGTGTGTTCTTGATCCTATCTTGCAAGTCTATAGTCACCTATTATGTGTTATGATCCGACAACCCCGAAGTGAAAATAGTCGGGATACTTCTCGGTGATGACCGTAGTTTGAGGGGTTCATGTATTCACTATGTGTTAATGCTTTGGTCCGGTTCTCTATTAAAAGGAGGCCTTAATATCCCTTAGTTTCCACTAGGACCCCGCTGCAACGGGAGGGTAGGACAAAAGGTGTCATACAAGTTCTTTTCCATAAGCACGTATGACTATTTACGGAATACATGCCTACATTACATTGATGAATTGGAGCTAGTTCTATATCACTCTATGTTATAGCTATTACATGAGGAATCGCATCCGGCATAATTATCCATCACTGATCCATTGCCTACGAGCTTTTCACATATTGTTCTTCGCTTATTTACTTTTCCATTGCTACTGTTACAACTACTACAAAAGCCCAAAAACATTTATCTTTACTTCTGCTACCGTTACCATTATTGTCATACCACTTTTGCTACTAAACACTTTGTTGCAGATACTAAGTTATCCAGGTGTGGTTGAATTGACAACTCAACTGCTAATACTCAAGAATATTCTTTGGCTCCCCTTGTGTCGATTTGTGTCTTAAGGTGTTATTCTAGTATGAACTCTTGATTAGATCGATCCGAAAGAATAACTTTGAGGTGGTTTCGTACCCTACCATAATCTCTTCGTTTGTTCTCCGCTATTAGTGGCTTTGGAGTGACTCTTCGTTGCATGTTGAGGGATTGTTATATGATCTATCTATGTTATTATTGTTGAGAGAACTTGCACTAGTGAAAGTATGAACCATATGCCTTGTTTTCCTACCATTGCAATACCGTTTACGCTCACTTTTATCATTAGTTACCTTGCTGTTTTTATATTTTCAGATTACAAAAACCTATATCTACCAACCATATTGCACTTTTATCACCATCTCTTCGCCGAACTAGTGCACCTATACAATTTACCATTGTATTGGGTGTGTTGGGGACACAAGAGACTCTTTGTTATTTGGTTGCAGGGTTGTTTGAGAGAGACCATCTTCATCATACGCCTCCCACGGATTGATAAACCTTAGGTCATCCACTTGAGGGAAATTTGCTACTGTCCTACAAACCTCTGCACTTGGAGGCCCAACAACATCTACAAGAAGAAGGTTGTGTAGTAGACATCATCCCCCTATAGGTGCGCCCCTCCTAGGCCGCAGGCCTCCTCCCTCCCTCCTTTATATACGGGGGCAGAGGCACCCCAAAGCATAATAGTTATTCTCTTAGCCATGTGCGGTGCTCCCTTCCACATTTTAACACCTCGGTCATATCGTCGTAGTGCTTAGGCGAAGCCCTGCACCGGTAACATCATCATCATCGTCGCCACGCTGTCGTGCCGACGGAACTCTCCCTCGTCCTCATCTGGATCAAGAGCTCAAGGGACGTCATTGTGCTGAACACGAAGGTACCGTACATTCGGTACTTGGATCGGTTGGATCTTGAAGACGTTCGACTACATCAATCACGTTACTAAACGCTCCCGCTTTCGGTCTATGAGGGTACATTGACACACTCTCTCGTCTTGTTGCTATGCATCTCCTAAATAGATCTTGCGTGATCATAGGAATTTTTTTGAATTACTACGTTCCCCAACATGTTTAAGAGGCCCTCGTCCTTGTAGTTGAACTGGAAGGCTTTAATTATCTCTTTGTCATAGCAAGGCGCCATCCTGTTCTTCACCAGGAGAAATCTAGCCCAATAATGATGGATTGTCTCATTTGGCAGCTGTTTGAAGTACATGAGGTCCCATATGTCCGGGTTTCACAAATCCGGGGAGTATTCATTGTGGTGGATGGGTGAGAAAAGTTCGAGGATTCTCTCCTGTAGCGGACCCGGACTATCCTTAATGGGCGGTTGAGTCGTGTCCGATTCTGATCGTGTCGGGCTCGAATCCGGACTGGTATGCGGCTGGATCGGCTCAAGGTTGGATCTTGCATTGGCGATCAAGTCCGGACGTACATCTGGGCTGGTGTCTAACTCCGAGTTGGAGACTCGATGTACATCATTTTTAGCTTGTAAGGCTGTGGCCCCTCCTGGGCCTCTTCGACAGTGGCGACGAGGTGTGTGACTGGAGGGGTGTTTATTTCTCCATCGTCGGGTTTAAGCCCGATCCGATCATAGGTTGTGGGCCTGATAACGGAGATTCCCATTGCACGGAATAGACTTAACAAGTGGTCTACTGGCTGGGCACATGGGGTGCCGGACACTCCGGCGACTCGGCAGGAGATGTTGTGGGTGGTCTATTGGAGTCGGGCTTCAAGGCCAGACTCTAAGAGATACCTGATTCTTGTGAGTCTGCTGGTCCCGGGGTCGATGCCCCTGAACCCGTGAATTCCTCTAAGGGGGTGAAGGCTTCGATCTGGTTGAGGCGACCAGTGGGATCGGTGTGCACTAATATGCCGCCGAAGACGAGGAGATGACCCAGGGCGAGGAAGTCCTCGGGGTGGGTGTGGTCTCCAATGACCGGTTGAGCCATCGATTCTTCTTGTGACCCAACAACGGAACTCTCAATGAAAGCACCAATGTCGGTGTCAAAATCGGCAGACCTCGGGGTAGGGGGTCCCGAGCTGTGGATCTAGGATCGATGGGGAACAAGGGACGATGGACACAATGTTTACCTAGGTTCGGTCCCTCTCAAAGAGGTAATACCTACATCCTGCTTGATTATATTGGATGTATAGTATGGTTTACAGAGTAGGTCTACCTCGAGATCAGCATGAGCTAAACCCTAAGGCGATGAGGTGATGAATATGCCTGCCGCCCTTAAGACTACAACCCTCGGTTTATATAGACATCGATAAGGTTCGGGTTACCGGAGATAGTTTACAATAAGGGATAAAGAGATCCTGCCTATCCTTGACTTGGAGGGCACACCACGGCTTCATAAATCTCCCGTCACTGTACGGCTTCACTAGCCCGGCCCCTATTGATGGATCGGTGCCTTGAGGTCCCCTTAGTCCGTAACTCCCTCATCTGGCCTGTGGCGAGAGGCTCGGTGATATAGAACCACTCGCGCCGCCAGATCTTGACCGTCTTAATGAAGGTCCCCTCCAGCCAATTCGGCTTTTGGAGCTTACTAATCATGGCGCTGCCACACTCATGAATTCGGCACCTCCTCTCTTCGGTTTGACACAGAAGGTCTTCAGCCATAGGACGAAGTGCGGCTCCACGCGGAGGAAGGCCTCACACACTATAATGAAAGAGGTGAGGTGAAGAATGGAATTCGGGACTAGATTATGGAAATCTAGCCCGTAGAAGAATAAGATCCCCCGCACGAAGGGGTGCAGGGGGGACCCCAGACCTCGAACAAGGTGGGGGATGTAGACGATCTGCTCCCCTGGGTTGGGAGTGGGGACGCACTGGCCGGGCTCTGGGGCCCGGCAGGCAGTGTCGGTGGGAATGTATCCCGCCGCGCGGAGCTCAGCGATGGTGACGTCGGTGACCTTGGAGGCCACTCACCTCCCGTTCATGTCCGCGTCGGCCATTGGTGCGGGTGAAGAAGCTTGGGAGGAGTTTTTTGGGCTTGAGAATGAAATAGGGAATGCGAAGGTCTGGAGGGTTTGAGCGTTGGAGCAGGAGGAAAGCGTGGGAGTATGGATTGTACCCCTCTTTCTCTTTATAAGCCAGTAAAAGGTGAAGCGTCCCTCTGTTCTGCCGTAAAATTTGCCACATTTCGGCCTATCACGTCGTTATGGCCACTTGGGGAGAAACAATTGATTAATGATATCCCCTAAAATGCGGGGCACGATCTCCGTTTTGATGCGACGTGCCAATAAGAGGTTTGCCTCGAACCACGATTCGAATAAGTAATGGCTGACGTGTGCAATGTGAGGGTGGTGACACTTCAGTAAATTCTGAGGCTGACGTGTGCAATGTGAGGCTGACGTAGGGTTTTACCTCCATAGAGAGGGCCCGGGCCTGGGTAAATTATGTATGTGTTCTCTCTTCTTACCCATCGACCCGATCTAACAGCTCGGGCCACCCTACCCGAGATCTGCCCTTTTTGACGCAGACAAGCCCTAAGATCGCCTACTTCATCATGATCTACCCCGAATGAGGCTACACCTTTGTTGTCGGAAGCCGTGATGGCATAGGTTTGTTGCTCATTCGTGGAGCCTTAACGGGCATAGTCCTTTGTGGATCTCGCAACCGGGATCTCCATGATCCTAGAATCTTGATGGTTCGAAACCTCCATCAATATGGAGTACGATAGCGCCAACAATCCGAACCACGGAAAAAATCTTCGTCGAGTCTCTCTGTGTTTGTGTTCTCCTAACTTCACCATTTGCTTATGCTAGTTATTTTCTTCTGTTGCTTTACTTTTGTAGACTTGCATGGGTGTTTATGGACCACCACTGGAAAGGCTTAAAATTGCCAAAACCATTCACCCAATAGTTGCTAGATTATAATCACTAGTTACGAGAGGCGGGTTATAGCCACTAAGTTACCAAGTTATAGTAACTTGATTACCATATTACTACTATTAGTTATCTCCTCCCCTGAATTTCGCGGGGTGGGCCTCTTCTCCTCTCTAATCTTCAATCAAAAACTGCCACGTAGCATAGAATCCGTAAAATCCGTCCGTGAGTCTAGCATTACTCATGAAAAAAAGTATCATCACAAGGCAAAGCATGCACACCTATGCTATTTGGACTCTGATATATCAAATATCGCGCCGTATATCTATAAGCTAGCGGGGGGGTCATACGCGACACCTCATCGTACCCTGCTAGATCACTTTTCTCAGCTTCAACAATAAATCCAAAAATGTAAATGCCAAAAAGAACAAAAGCAGCAATGAAATGAAACAAAAGCATACATAGGCAACAAAAAAGTAGTCTACTCAACCTGGAAGCGGAAGCATCACGAAAACTAGTAGCAGGAAAGCCATTGAGCACGGTCGCAAGAACAACAGGGACACGATCTTTTTCAAAAAAGAAAAGAAGAGACTAGAGGGTGAACCCTCTGATTTCAACCCCAAGAAAAGCGTCATCTGTGTACAGAGGGTTCAGGGGTATGCATGCAGGAATTAATTAAACATAACCGTAGGCTGCATGGTGGGATACTTATTTCTGAAGATACGAATAAAAAGCCGAGGGCCGGGGAAAAAGAAATGTTTTTGCAAAGAGAAAGGAACAACAAGGACGGGTACTTATTATGCCGAACACTAAGAACCATGATTATATAAAGAAATGATAATAGCTCGCCTCGATCGACACTCGACAGTGTGTAGTGGAGACGCTATTAACGCAACCAAAGACAAAAGCCGCAAAGGATTCCACACACCAACACCAACACTGCCAACAAGTCTTCTTCTACCTCCCCCCTGAACCCATTCCATTCCCTTCTCTCTCTAGCTGCCTAGCCAGGTAGCTTCTCTCTCTCTCCTCCACGCTCCTGCCGACAAAAACAAGAAACGACGTAGCAGAGAGAGAGAGAGAGAGAGAGAGAGAGAGACCACTGGTAGCCAAGGGTGGGAGAGAAGCAGGCGTGCCGCTGCCGATCGACTATGGAGCCGGGCCCCGACGCGCCTCGCGGCGAGGGAGCGAGCGCGCCGGAGGAGTCTGGACCGTCCTCATCCTCGGTGGCCGTGGAGAAAGCTGAAGAGCCACAGGCACAAGCGCAGCCGCCGGAAGGAGGAGGCCAGCAAGCCGCAGTGCAGGAGCACCTGCAGCCGCAGCCGCTGTCGCAGCAGCCGCCTGTGCCGGCGGGGCTGAGCCGGTACGAGTCGCAGAAGCGCCGCGACTGGAACACCTTCCTGCAGTACCTGCGCAACCACAAGCCGCCGCTGACGCTGGCGCGGTGCAGCGGCGCGCACGTCATCGAGTTCCTCAAGTACCTGGACCAGTTCGGCAAGACCAAGGTGCACGCCGACGGCTGCGCCTACTTCGGCCAGCCGAACCCGCCGGCCCCGTGCGCGTGCCCGCTCCGACAGGCATGGGGCAGCCTCGACGCGCTCATTGGCCGCCTGCGCGCCGCCTACGAGGAGTCAGGCGGCCGCCCCGAGTCCAACCCCTTCGCCGCGCGCGCCGTGCGCATCTACCTGCGCGAGGTGCGCGAGGCGCAGGCCAAGGCTCGCGGGATCCCCTACGAGAAGAAGAAGCGCAAGCGCGGCAGCACGTCCGCCCCCTCGGCGCCGCCTCCCGTTGTCACCGCCGCGGAAGCGGCAGCGACCTCCGGAGGCGGCGAGGACAACGACGACGAGCCGTCACAGTCCGCTGAGCAACAGCACACAACGCCAGCGTCTCCTCCGACTAGAAGTAGTAGCGCCGGCGCTACTAGTACCACCGCAGCGGCGGCAGCAACGACGACGACGACAACGAGAGGGAAGGAGAAGGAAGCGGCAGAAGGATCAGCGTGATAAGTGTAGACCATCAAATTACCCTTTTGATTATTCCATCACATCCAAATTCTAATCCCTGCACCATCATAATTTTAGTTGTTTGTTATTATAATTACTGTGCTGTTATGATTTGTTGGATATATATATAAGAGAGAGGTCTAAGTAGTTCGTATAGGATCATGATATGACGGGGTACATCATATCATCAAAGAAAATCCGTGCATGAAAACTTGATAAGAAATAATTAATCTTCCAAATAGGTGAAAGAGATAACTTTCTTTGCTAAGTTTGTTCTGCTCAATCACGCTCCACTGTTTGTTGATTTGGGTGCAATAGGGACACATTGATATGAATGCCTAGCCCTATAGGTCCTGCTGATTAGCAACCCAACAAATTTGTCTTAGTGCCTTCCCTAATCGTGGTCATTATTATACTCCATATTTTCTCTCCATTTTCTTGGTCCCATTCATCACGCTTTCAGTCTCAACGGACACTCTTCGGAAAGGGACGTACATATTTCTGAACAGTGGCTGATGAGGCCTCAGTTATATATACAGTTTCATACAGCATTAGCTGAGATGTCCTTGCACATGGAAGAAAATTAAGAATTTTTTCTTTGACTTCGGAGACAATGAGCAGTACTCTTAACAACACTTGTGTGATTTAACAATTTTCATGTGGTCTGTGAAGTGTATGAACACAGGGAGGTATGCACATACACGAAAAGTAGCACATCACATGTCGGTATCGATACGTATAAATCAGTATAACATAAGCTTTCTCGAATCCATATACTTTCTTATGTTGTCATCTTACTTCTTTTTCAAGTGCAATGCCGTCCCTCTCGTCTTTTCCTTTCGGTTTCCTTCTGTTTTTGTTTTCTGGTGATCTCATCGCCTTTCTTTTCTCATCTGTGGTTGTCGGTACGATACGTTCTTGTTTTCTTCTAATTTATATGTGCTTACACCTGGAATATCTGTTATACTTACTCAGAGAGTTCATGAAGCTCGCATGCAGGCCTAGAAAATTTGTCCAATGAAAGATGTACACATATGGATATTTTGTGTAGAGCTTAATTACATTAATGCATACCTAGTTAGGACTAGTTCTACATGAGTTTTTTAGATGCATCAAATAAAATTGGTGAAATGGAGATTTTTGTGAGTGTTAATTTGCATAAGATGTGTGTATTACTCGATGTAGGTTGTGCTCCTTTTTGGAAAAAATTACACCATCCCTCCAAATATGTAGAGCCCTGTCGATTTTGAGTCTAACTTTGTCTATATAATCTTGACTAACAATGAACTATATGCCATCAAAGCTATACCATTGCAAACCTCTTCTGAATACAAATCTAACGGTATAAATTTTGTGGCATGTAATTCATATTTTATTTTGTTAGTTAGGTTCATGATTAAGGTTAGGCTCAAAATTCGAAGAGGCCTTATATAATATCTGGACAGAGGGAGTGCATATGATGCTATTTTTCTTGAAAGAGATGCTCTTACGTCTGTTAAATTATGTACGCTCATAATGATAGTAGTTATGGAGTACGTAACTTTAAAAGTGATATTGAAATATTGACTTAGCATGCAGTAATATTGCAGTTTAAAACAAGTGTGTGTTCTGATTCCATGGATGACTACTACTGTATATAACCTAGATTTGCCGGCTCTTAGACAGTCACACTATTTGACAAATTGCTACGTAAGTATTTTATATACTCCAACATGAGTTCTATATATTGTGCAAAGGATTTGTAGGGCACACGCGATCCCCAAGATGTGGCTATATTTGTTTTATGAACGAAGGCTGGAAGGCCACAATAATGCATAATATCAAATGTAGAACCGACATACCAGCTAGCTGTTCCATTTGTTCTTTCTGAATAGATGTAAAGTATATGATTCTCCAAAATGAGCTGAACAAAACACTCGGTTGTTCAAGGGATACTTTCTTGCAGCTCACATGTATACATATATATACACGTACGTGTACTCATAGTAGAAGTGTAGAGCTACACCAAACGCAAGCTAGTGAAGCTACAGCATAAACTGTACTAGTAGTAGCTAGCAGGCTGATATACTCAGGATCCAAGTGATCTTAGAAAAAAAAAGAGGATCCAAGGATTATAGCGAACCAAGCTGGTGAATCTGCGTTGGAGATTTTTGGCCGACAGTCGGTCAGAAGGAAATCTAGTACTAGTACTACACTAGTACAGCATGCATGGGAGGGTTTGAAAATTGAAAAATTCTCCTTGTTGTACAGTGGCATATGAACAGTCCCTCGCCGCTCTCAAAAGACGCCGCCACATGCAGGAACACACATGCAATTATTTCTTCGAAGGCGTAGTCCGTACATGATGCGCTGCGCCTAATATTCATTGTGTCTGGGACGATCCTGTTCAACTTGAGGGAGAGAGAGAGAGAGTTCTATCTAGGTTGCACCTGTGGGTAGTCCTCGTTATTTCCTTTGCTTGTTCGCTCTGCCTTCATTTGTGAACGTCTTTGGTTCTTGGTGAGTGCCTTTTTCCCGGCCCCGCGCCACTTTCGTCCCGCTCCGCCCCGCGCCCCGCGCGCCCCGCTGGACTTCACTTTTGAACTGACGTCACGTCGGAGACACGGCGGGCCCACGCAGTCAGCGAGAGTGCAGACGACGATGATAAGCCCTCTGCTGACCTCTGCTGCCTTGCGTGCTGCGGCAATTCACTCGTGTAGTACGGGGCCCTCTGCCGATGGGCTGCTTGGGCCGGCCTGACCTCTCTGGGTTCGAGTTGGGTCAGAAACCCAGCACTGACGTCAGACCCAGCCCGGGGGCCGAAATAACTGGTCTGACCTTATCAAGAAACCTTCGCATAATAGAAGTTGAAACGGAACTATTTCACAATCTGATCTTTTTCAAAATACCACAGCCCATGACGTTTCTGCTTCACATAAAAACGCCAAGCCAGCTCGCGTTGCTGCACCACATGAAACGCCGAGATAGCTCGCGTTGCTAACCCGGCCCATCGTCAGGCCTCGTGGCAGAGCAAGAAACGCCACAAGTAATGGCGTTTCCAAGGCCAACGTACCTGGCGTTTGATGTGAAAGCTTTACTCTCTACCTTGTTTATTTTATTTCTTTTCCACTAGCCCCACAACATGCAGCATGCGTGTACTTTTTGATCCATTCTCAGAGATAAGAGAAATTGAATCCTTTACACCGGTAGCCTCACACATGCGCACGCTCACATCCATCCTTTGCACTGGTAGCCTCGAATGCAATATCATGTCACGAACCTTTTCAGCATAGAAATACGAGTGCAGGGCATAAAACATCATGATAGATGAATAGTGTATAATGGGCAAAAAAACATAATATTTTGCTAGTTTTTGTATAAAAGAGACACATTCAGGGAATGTTCAATTGTACAGTGCGAAAATTCACGGTGGCACGCAAACATCAAGACCTGCCCGGCTGCTTGATTGCCTCGCGACTCGCAAAGTAGTCAAGTCTTGCATGGGGCCACAAATAAGTTTAAGTTTCAGTCATTGAAACTTATGAATTTTTATCTGAAACTTGCGATTTTTCGCTCGCTCTTACCAAGTTTCATAGATAAATTTTAATACAATTTTTAGTTGTTTGTAGGCACAACTCGTGAGTCTATCGATCGCTCATACGGAATACTATGTTTCAATAGTTGAAATTTAAAATTTATTTCAAAATTCAATAAAACATATTCAAAATGAATCTTATTTGATGCAAATGGAGGATAGGCGCGAACACATGTATTAGAGCATCTACAGTCACATATGGCAAATCCGGCCTCCCAAACGCCAGCGGACGCGCCCGGACGTGTCCACGGACGCCTCAAATATCACTTCTTGCATCCGAACATCTCATACTAGATTCTTATATCCATGCAGTGATGCGGGCGGCGTGCGACTGCCCTCGCCCGGATCTGCTGCTGGATCTCGTAGCGTCGCTCCGGCGTCAGCATGGCATAGGTGATCTTGCTGCGGACCATGGTGGAGTGGCGGAGCATGGGCAGAGCGCCGGAGCGAGAGAGGGAGGACGTGGAAGGGCTCGGACTGGCGGCGCGGAGAGGGGGGGATGGGTTACGGTTACGGGGCGTCGACCGGCTTAAATAGTCGGATGTCGTCTTGGGCGGCGAGCCAGAGTGGCGCCACGCGACATTCTCACCACGCCGACGGACGCGGCGGCCATCAGACCGTCTGGCTTCCAGGCGTTTCCGTGTGTGGACACGCCATCAGGCCGACGTGACGGGCGTGCCCGGACGCCCCCATATCCGTCCTATATTTAGGCTGGATATGGGGGTGCCGGTCAGCCCGGACGTTTGAGGGCCGTTTGAAAGGCCCTAGTGAGCAGTGGAAACGCCAGCATGTGTCATCGGAATAAAATAAACAAGGTAGAGAGTAAGCTTTCGCATCAAACGCTAGGTACGTTGGCGTTGGTGTAAGCAGTAGAAACGCCATTACCTCTGGCGTTTCCTGCTCTACCACGTGAGCAGGGCCTGACGGTGGGCCAGATTTGCAACGCGAGCTAGCTCGGCGTTTTCATGTGTTGCAGCAACGCGAGCTGGTTCGGCGTTTTCATGTGGAGAAGCAACGTCATGGGCTGTGGCATTTCTAAAAGGGTCAGATTGTTTTCGTTTTGAGTTTATTTTGTGTGAAGATTCTCTGACAAGGTCAGAACAGTGATTTCGGCCCGGCCCGGGTCCATGTCTGAATAACAAAAATAAGGGACAATTATTTCTCAATAAAAAAAGGGGAAATACATTTGAGCCCCTGGTCGTGTCACACTTGTCTATTTTGCCCCTAAACCAAAAGCCTTTATGTTTTTTCTCTCCTATCACGATTACGTTCCATCAACGCCGTTTGACCGTGAGAGAAAATTTGCAGGATGACCTTGCCCCTTCTTACAAGTAGGCCCGCCGACTATAATGAGATGCCCTTTCTCTTACATGCGGGTCCGCGCGTCCTCATCAGTCCGCAAGAGCAAAACTAAAGCACACACAAAACTTAAAGCAACAGGGATTAATTAGTACATTTCCCGTCGTCGCAGACATTTGCGGATACGTAGACGCTGTCGGCCTGCATCCCTGTGCGGGACCCAACCAGGAAAAAAAGAAAACACAACATGTCACTTACACGTGGGACCGAACAAAAAAATACTTAAAAAACGAAAAACAAAAAAGACTCTCTCTCTCTCTCTCTCTCTCGAACGACAACATCAACATGGCAGTAGGCTCGCTGGGTGAGCCACCGTGCGACTTCGTTCGGGCCCTTCCTCCCCTCTCACCCTTCTTCTCTTCTGTGACCAAGGCTTTGTGTGTGACGGAAAATTCGTCGATTATGCCGGTGCTCTATGTTTTGAGCACTTTGCATTTACCCCTCCTCCAGCCGCTCCGTGAGCGGCACCCCAGAACTCCCGTTGCTCTTTCCTAGTAGCTCCAGTGCGACGGCGGTGTGTATGTCTGCCCTCCGACGTTTAAAGCAACTAGATGACCCGTTGCGCCAAATGGCGCAAAGACCCGTTTGAAAACCATGTTCGTGTTGAATTTTTTTTTACATTATTTGATAACTTTATGTTTGAGCAAGAGTAAAGATCATGTGAAACCATAAGTGTTGCTAAAATTAGGATTTCACCAAGTAAAAAAAAGGTTTCAGCAATGATACCAATTTTACCTATTTTAAAGGCAAGTCCTGAGGTAGATACCACAAAAATTTGACAAAGGAAGAATACATTCAACATAAGATACTATTCCTAAAATCGAAGGACATCATATACATGAACAACATCAGATTAAAGATAAGTATGGATCTTAATCTTATAGAACCAAATTAAATAGAACAAAATAAAAAAATGAGGACCATATATCCACACTGAGAACCAAAAAAGGACAAAATATATGACCAAATAGAAGTGTACACCACAGTACTATTCTCACCAGCATCGTTCAATTTTAAAAAGTAAAAAAAAACATCAAACATGGGAAGCTTACCGCCCATCCGAAAAATCATCATACTCATGGCTATCATACATCATATAACTTTTTTTTACTGAGAAGCCACTATTGAGAAGCCATGTGACAATTAACCACTGCATTGTATTTCCCATCACACAATGGACATACATAACTATCCCATATAAACCCAATCACTACTTTCTCCAGTGGCTATTGCCGACAAAATTGGAGCTTCTCATGTACACCGGACAAGAAGGAACAAGCAGCCGCACAGCCACCGCACGGCAAAGCAGACGAAGAAGCCCTACAAACAACAACAAAGAAGAAGAAACAAACAAGAACAAATCAGCAGACAACAGCAGCAGCGGGGATCGAACATTGATTAAACTGAATAAAAGAAGAAGCTCACCCTCCCTAACCAAACGCAACAGCAGCAGCGCGAGTATCCTTATCTGAAAGCAACCACACAGTTCATTTGTCAGATGCAGTCAGTGGTAAAAGAAAGAAGAATGTTAGTAAATTAGAACTGCACACACACCTCCAATAGTATTTTGGCCTGTGTAGGAGACAAGTGTGCGTTTACATCCAGGAATTTAAGCATCTGCCCAGAGCAATCCCGACCCTCTTCTTAACAACCCCAGGCTGCTGAAAGAAACCTGCAAAATCATCCAAACCAACAAAGATGATTTTAGGAATCTATATATCAAAGAGACAAAGCAGGAGCATCACAACAAACAGTAAGTCTTAGTCATGTCTGTATCCATGCTCTACAATTGTTGACCCTCATTTATTCTTACTCATGGCCACACCTAGGGCATGCTTTCTCAATGAAGGGTTCAAGCTATAAATTTCAAATGTGAAAACAGAAGACATTTACCTGTTGCAGTCCTTACATCCATCAAAGAGGATCCTACTAATTCCTATGATGGGTTGTGCATGAGCAAAAATCAACATTAACCAACTTGGAACCTACAAAGAAGAAGAGGACATTAAATTTCTGCAAGCAACATATATCCACTATGCCAAAGTTGATTCTTCTCCTTTTATGATGATTTATAAACTGACAAACAGCTAAGTATCAATCAACCATCAATAAAAAAAAGAACATTTACCCAATGTATATAGATAAAAAAAACGCAGGTGGGGGCAAAGAACCACATGTAGTATCCTCCTTCCAACAGTAAAAGGCTACACGTCACAAAATTATAGAAAACATTTTGCACGTAAGCATGAAATCCCTTACTTTCAAAGATCTGCCCCAGAGTAGGCAATGGACATGATTATGCCACATGCTGCAAGGCCGACAATGACGCCACCATCGCTGCTGCTGATGAGCGAGGGAGAATATAAAGAGGGCAATATTGCCATAGGTGGGCGCAAGGTTAAAGTTCTCCTTATCTGAAAAATATAAAGAAATCATTCAGGAAGATGCTATCTTGCAAGCAAATAACTAACACAACTGTACTACAAGGAAATGAATTAGTGAAGAATAATTGACCTGTATTCTCTGGCCGCAAATTCAAGTCATAAAATGGTAAATGTATTTAATGGGCACAAAAAATGATACAACAAGAATTTAACACAAGCATCAAATTCGTCCCCCAAATTACCCAAACAGAAATAGTCACCCTAATTAACATCAGGGACAAGAATCCCCCAAACACCTCGAGCTCCTTGCCCAGTGGGGGTGGAGGCAGAGGTGGCACCTCGGTACCAGCGCCGCCCAGGACGGTATTGAGGTCAGAGGAGACGAGACAACGACCAATTTGGGAAGCAACGTCACAGCACGGTGGTTGGGGAGCAGCATCGGCGAGAGAGAAGGGGGTGCAGGAGGCTGTGGCTGCATCGTTTCCTCTCAGATCGAGAGAGAGAGAGTACCTGAGAGAGAGAGAGCGCGCACACACGGAGCAGCCGCAGCTCGGCGTCGAGGAGGCACAGAGACGGCCGGCCCCCCACCTCCCTTCCTCCTCTCCCGATCCAGGAGCGGATCGAGCCGCCAAACATTGAATACATGTATAAGTAGAAGTAATTTGAGGTGTGCCAACGACACACTTGGAAGGTAGAAGGAATGATTTAATGAACAAAACAGTCTTGAACTATACTCCATTTAGAAAAGTATGACTGAAACCAATGCACAGATTTAATAGGATTCCACATATACATAACAGTAATTTGCCACTTGCAAAAGAAGAAGCTACCAAAATACAACAACCGTAAGGAATTTTCTCACAACACTGGTATTGACTATTGAACCAACAAGAAGTATTAATTCTGTTACCTGGTAAACTGACCAGGATATGAAAGAACATATTAGGCATCCGGGGACCAACTTCATCTTTGTTGTTATTTAATTTGTGAATAGGAAAATATATATTTTAGTGGCAAATGAATAATTTCTGCAATTGGTAGTATGCAGCCATACTATTGTGTACTAAAATAGAGAAAAGAGCATGGAAGTGGATATGTTTTAACAGAGAAAAATCGTAGAAATACACTATGTTAGACACGGTAAAAAAACAAAAACCATCTTGCTAGTACGACCAATAAGCAGGGAAAAACTTGAATAATAGTGGAAGCAAGGTGAAATGTAAATTTATTTGACATTGTAGTTATTACTACAACAAAAATGGTTTACAATACCAACGAACCTATGAGAGGAAGGCAACAAACAATACGATAAGCCAAGGCCCCCCGCTAGCAACTGAGGAAAAGGGTGGCAGAACAAACAATGCAGTAGACACAACAAATAAATAGCGGAGAGGCAGCGAGCAGACAAAATCCTCAGAGCCGCGGGAAGGTGGTACAGAAAAATCACATATGCTCCTGCCTTCATGAGCTAAGAAAGCATGGCTAAAAAATTCAGACCTCATTTTATCTCATCACGTCTAGTACAGAATCCTGACCCTGAAACATGCAGCAAAAAATCAGATATAGTTCAGCCTTTATGAGCTGAAACACATGGCTAAAAAATTCAGATTGTGTGAGAGAGAGGAGATTGGCTACACCCCAAATTAACAGGAACCAAAAATTCCATTATTATGCATGATAGATTAAGCTGTAAATTCATTAGTATGATAAAGAAAATGTCATTACTACAACCTTTAAATTAATAGGAACCAAACATCCATGCCAAATCACGAAAAGCATCAAGGGCAATGTATCTTAGAGTACACAATACACCTCAAGAATCAAAGGCGGGTTGTGGGCGTTCACCTAAGCCACCAAAACAAATAAGTAAAATTTACATTAGTAAAAGCAGGAATAGCAAGTGACCTCAATACTGGCAGCCATGGTTTCAATTGGAGGAATGAAAAGAACAGTGATCTGTGAGAGATGACATAGGCATGCATAGCTCTAGATTTGACCGGGGCATGAACTGGAAAATAAAATTGCGAACTGATGTCAACACAATAGGTCAAATATAGACTTCCATAAGGACCCATAACTAACAAACAATAATCCCATTTTATTGACTGAAAACATCAAATAAGTTGCTCCAGAAGTTATTGACTGAAAACATCAAATAAGACTATACCTCCTATGATTCTGATAAAAGTTGTCAAGTTGGTAGTAGGCATAAATTGGCTGCTTCGTATCCTTTGTAACCTGCATGGTAACACCCAGATCTCATTTTGGCTAAGAGACTGATAGAAGGTGCTTGCTGATAGCTGCACACGCAACACAATTCTAGAAACTTGAAAAAATACTGTAAGAAAATCGTTCAGTTATGTATTACCGTGAGAGTCCTTGTGCACTCTCTGGATATAGCCTCATTCTGGATGTACGCAAGCTTATTATCAGTCATGTTAGGTGGGACACATGCATGATCATACCGATCAATAATCTCAACAACCTGCAGTCAGTCAACATAAGTGAAGTCAGAAACTGGAGTGTGTGTATATATGTTAACACAAGGTGTAAAAGATACTCAGCGCCGTACATCTTGTGCAGCCAAAGATTACACCCACAAACAAGAAATCCAAATCCAGATCGAGAACC